>NW_008622267.1:0-24989 GCF_000691845.1 Merops nubicus | reverse complement strand
CAGCAGGCACAGGTGAACAAGCACTTATTTTCTAAACCTTCTGAATCCATTCCCCCATCTAATCTTGATGCAAGAGTCCCAGTGAAGGGAAACCTACTAAAATTCCTGAACATTGGTGCAGTTAACTTCTCTGCTCTTAAAAATTAATATATTACTTGTCCACCTTCAAGTTCCAACCATTGAACCCTGTTATAGCTACAAGACTGAATAACTTATTACCAAATAATATACCTATAATTATCATCCTGACACCACAGCGAAACCATTCTTGCATCTTCTTTTAACTGAAATGACATACTGCAGTTCCAACCAACTTTTCAAAACTATGTATTACTCAGTGTTAACAGTAAAGAACGAAAAGTACAATCTTGCATCATCCACAAACTTCGGGTGTTACCATCAACAGGTTAAATTCTATGTGAGAAGTTTAATTTCTCTAGGTGCCACCCTAGCTATCATAAAAGGCATGGGTATGTTTCAGAGTAGCAGCCCTTTTTAGTCTCTCTATAATGCCCCTGGATGGAAGCTCTTTTCCTCAACTATGAATGAGACATGGGAGATTCAACGAACCTAAAGTTAGCTTTTGAAACTATTTGCCTTCTGCAGTTATGATTTCTGTATCTTTTTCAAGTTTACTAGTTGTAGCGAGTTGACCCAGGCCAGCAATGATGCACCCACCAAGTCCCTCTCTCTCTCACTTCTCCCTGCAAAAGGATGGGGCAATTCCTTCAAATTCTGGAAACAAGAGATAGGCAAGATCCTAAGCAAGAAGGAAGCACCGTGGACTTAAGTGAAATACCTGCAAATTAGAGGCCACAAAAGCTTACTCCCAGTTTAGTTTGTAATAGTTTTTCATATCTGAGATCCAGTAGGAAGTTATCCAGTTTGCTCTAAAGACTTCTGGAGATCTTAATTACAGAAGGGAAGAATCTACAGATCTTCATTTCTTACAACTGAGCCTCACATCTAGTCTGAATTTTGTCTTAGCTTCTGACCAGCCATAGGTTACTATTATATGCCATTAATAAACCTGTTCTCCATATAATTATTTTTAAATCGATCACAGCACCTTATCTTCAGTCTCTGTGTAAGCATGTTTTCAAGGTTTCTGTTCCCACTCGCTAGCTTTTCTCCAATGGCTTTCCTATTTTGCCGAAATCCCTTCTCAGGTACGGACACCAGAGGTTGGTATGTTTTTACTGCAAGTGTTCACATAAAAGCTATGTATTGCCTGCTTTCTCCTTCAAAGCAGTTCCCTGCTTATAGACAAATATATCACACTAACTACAGAACATGCTCATATTTAGCTGGTTATCAACTGTCAACATCCAAGGTCATTATCAGTGCTTTCTAAGATAAATCTTCTAGAGATTACAGACATTGTTCATATTTTTTATTTTTAAATATCAAACCTTACATTTACGTGTATAAAAACAGGCATTCAGGTGACCTGGTTTTAAGGCAGCTAGCCAATGCAGTACTGAACTGATGTTGTTAACGTACAAGAACTACCTGTAAGAAATTAAATGCCAATAGACAATGAGAAAAAATGATGCCTATTTAAAATGGTACATTCAGTGGACCATCACCATAGCCATTTATATCATGCTAATTTAAAATGAATATTGAAATACTAGAACATGTTAAGAAATCCACATTTCTTAAAGTACTAGACATATTTCTTCATTGACAGTATAGTACAGTTTAACTAGCAGTGCTTTTGTTAAGTTTACAAAGTTCATACACTGTTTAGAAGTATCGAAGGAAAGCAAATGACCACCAACTTCTATTTAATGAAGCACGTAAGAGATTACTGAAACCTTTCTGTCTGAAAGGTTCTAACTCACCTATCAGATATGAAGACTATGATTAAAGAGCTACTAACCTCTGCCCAGGCCTTAAGCACAGCCAACATCTCCATAGTTGAGGTGCTTTCATTGTATTGTTGACTTTGTGCTTCCTTCCCAGCCTGCACTTTCACCAAAGAGGATACAAGCAACTGGTGAACCCTTCGAAGATCATTAAGATCACTTACTACACCACTTGCTATCCAGGCACTGCATACCTATTGTAAAACAGAAATAATGAGGAACAAGAACTACACACCACTGGATATTCTCTTTTGCCATCGATAAAATTAAAAAAAAAAACAGATTTAATTTCTACTGAGATAGAGTTACTTTTGGATAATAATCAACATGAAGTGACATAACAGTTTAGTATATTTAAGTAATGAGAGCAAAAAACATTATCTCATAAATAACAGGCAATGCATCAACTCCTACAAAGTTTCTCAAAAGATTTTCAAATGCATAAAATCTTTGAGTTGTTACAATCTAGAGGTAATATGGGTGACACTATTTTGTGTGCACTGAGATTTTGAGGCCAAATGACTTATTTCCTTTTTCTTGTGTGGAGTATCAAGCAAAAATGACATTTCAGAGGGTCTATTATATATGACTTCTGACTTTCACCACTTGCCTGACATGCTTTCGCTGTGACATCAGGAGGAGTTTCAGGAGCAAAGGCAGGCCTAAGTGCTGCTCCAACCTAAAGAGAATTTATACAAACATGTAGTGAATAATTAACTTAATAATTACTTTTCATAAGCAGGCTTTGTTGCAATTTTCCTTTTTAAAGTGTAATTTCCTTATAAGTTTTCTACAGACTGTTCCAGTGAGGCTGAAGAGACAGGGAACACTTGCAGTCATACTTTCATTGTTTTGCTTTGCTTACACTGAAGACACAGCTCTCTTTGAGAGGGGTCTGCAAAGTTGATTCAGTTTTTTCCACATTCTGAAACTGAAACAAAAGCCTGTTCCTTCCTGAACTCTTGACTTGATGAGTAGCCCTTAAAAGAAACAACATTCCAAGCCATGAAAGGCTTTCAAGACATCTAATGAGTGACATTTCCTTACTCAGAAAGAATATAGATTTAAGCAAGCAAACAGCTGAAGTTGGTCAACTTCACAAAGTGAAAGAAGGGGAGAACACAAACTCCATCCACCTAATAAAGAACACACAAAAATACACTGAAACACTAGCACATACTAAGAAACACACACACAAAAAATTCTAAAAAATGAGTTTTGGGGAAAATACATCTGGAGAAAGAGAAAAAGATACACACCAGGTGTGTATTTTAGCTACTTTCACTGCTGAAAGCTATTTTACTACAGGTAATGGAAATTTCTCTTATACTTCTGTGAAAGAGCTGATGACGAGATCAAAGGACAATACCAGCAGAGATACTTTAACAAAAGTTAAAAGGAGAATTATTAGCTCTATTTGCAACCTGCTTGATGGTTTTGGACAGCAAGGACAAACGGTAAATTTTTTTCCCTCGGCAGTTCCAGACTACATTAAGGAACTTCTTCCCCCCCAGAGAAGTGCCAGTAGAAGAGAATTCAAATGGCAAAGGTAAGATCAAAGTGGGTTAGGATGTCTTCAGTGTCAGGACACCTCCACTTCTATAAGGAAAAGATTCAATGCCTGCTAGAAATCGAAGAATGGGAGCTAGATGAGGCTTAATACAGCTGTCTGTCACATTCAATGCAAGTGCACTACAGAATGCAAGATGATCAGGATATCTTCTCTGTAAGTCTCAACCAAGACTTAATTGAAACACACCTTGTAAGTACAATCCATGCTTTTACCTCTTCTAGTTTATTCATTGACCAATATCTCCTCGTGTGATCTCTTGTGTGCAAATGCTACTTAACTCTTAAGCAAAGTTTTAAATTATGGATTTTCCTACTATTTCTTGGAATACTTCCACATTTTGAAGCCACTGCTTTCCAAATAAACCCCCAATGTTCTATTTTGTTTTTGGTGTATTCAAATAGGGAAGAGGGAAAACTGCTGAAACTTGAAAAATTTCAGAGCTGAAGCATTGTATGCTAACTGAAAAGAAACTTTCTTTAGGAAGTTAAGTCCAAAGAAATTACTAGCAGTTTCAGTAACAAACTAACAGAAATCTAACTTTCTCTCTCAAGCAGTGCAAAAAGCAATTTTCTTTTAGTGATTAACTGTAGCTCTCAAGTTTTCAAACCTCTTACCAACGGTGCTTACATTGGCTTGGTATTGCTCCAGAATGACATGCCCTGGGAACTCTGGTTCTGGAACGGCCGCAAACTTCCGCACAACAGTTAGCAATGTTTGAAGCCCAGAAAGACGAAGCTCGTCACTGGGATCTGTGGCAGCCATAAACGCCATCCGGACCACGTCAGCTAAATGCAGTACCAAGAAGTCATCTGAGGAGAAAACAGAGATTAAAAAAGAAAAGAGTTTAATTAAATTTAGTTTTAAACATATTTTATAAGACTGCTCCCAATAGTTGCAAAACAAATGTTTTACTTTACCACAAATCAAGGATTAACTTCAGGCAGCTTACACATACAACAATCTTTCCTGGACATCTCACTTTAGCTGATCTAGGCTCCTTTACATTTGAAGGTTGAAAAAAATAAGGCGCTTAGAATAAAGCATAAATATCTTTATGCATGAAGCAGATTTTCTAAAAAATGAGTTTTGGGGCAAATACTTCTGGATGAATATAGAAAGGTACTCATATTTGGCACTGCACTGCTGCTGGTAATTATGCAAATCATGGAAAGAAAAAAGTGGATTTTTTTGATCATACTTACAGATGGCCAACTGCGGTGTCGCAGGCTGGCACCAGCGATCACCTCTGACTGGCAGTGCTCAGGCAGAAACGATGGCTTCCTGCGCACAAGCCATGAGACCATAACCAGGGAAGTGAGCAAAAATGCTGCAGTGACATGCCAATATTTTGTCAAATAAAAAATTACTCTACACCTTAATAAATAAAGGCTTCTAATCAGAATGATTACAGGTTTCAGTGATTACAAACAACAGATTTATGATTAACTTCATTAAGATGGAAACAGCTAACATTTATTTTAAGCACACTTTTCACTCTGTGAAATTCTTCCAGTGCTTAACACATACCTCTTGAATCACGTTGTTTTCTTTCCTGAGCCAAAGTTATGTCAAAATGTGCACTGCCTGCATTTTCACACTGGCTTATAATTTTACAAACACACTCTGCAGCAAAAACTCTGGTAGACCATCGAGGATTACTGAAAGGATGGAACCTCTCATCGCTGTCAGATGTTAATACAGATGCATCATCCACTTTGGCAGTTTCCTCTTCTTGAGTGGTGTCTACTGAAGCTACTGTATTGAAATCTGTATTTAGGATACGAGAGAAAAAAAGAGGAAATGCAATATTCTTTCTTACTATAAGTGAAAACTACAGAAGGACTCTAAAGGAAATCTCTTCAAAGTCCAACTCTAGCCTCCAACTCCTCATGACTCCCTTCAACCTTGGTATCTTAAAGTAAATGCTATAATTAAAACCAAAATGTAACAAAACTGTCTGCATTTGGTTGATATTGCTTGCTGGAAGACAAGGTCAACACCATAAAAGTAAATTAAGAACTGCAGTGAAAGAAAAAAAGAACTTTTAAAATAGGTGTGACTCATTAGAAGGTAGTACCTTTCCAAATAAGAAAATCTAAATCCAACAGGCTTTCCTCCTCCACCACATGTAGAGGAGGGTTTTGTTTCCCCCCAATATTCAGCACAGAAATTAACCTGCTCAGGAGTTTCATTATGATATGTTAGACCTGCACCTTTTCTGTTATTAATAGACGATCTGAATATTTTCTTGTAGGTAATTGCACAGGACACACAAGCTCATATGTACTCTGCATTTCTATTTCTGACATGGAAATAAGTTAACATTAGGGCTATAACTCAACAAGAATATGAGGAGGGAAGACATACTGAAACATTTACAAAACTTTGTTCAGAAGGGAAAAGGCAGTCAGAAGGGAGAAAGTCATATTCCTTCTGAAAGAACCAAGTAGAAGGGTCCAGTGTTTCAATGGGAAGGACAATGACGCACTTCATAAATGTCAAACATTCAAGAAACATGAATACTTTCCCTCAGTGACTACTGTACTGCTGCAGGCCTTATTTTCATTGTGTTCTCAACTACACTGTGTTGGGACTTACCAGCAGAGGCAGCAAGAACATCTTTACAAAGCTTCAACCAAAAAGACAGCTTTTCAACTGCCATTGAAGTAAGCATATGAATCAGAGTCTCTTTGATATCCTGGCACAATCTTTGATCCAATTCTTTGTCCAGCAAGCCCAGTAATGCCCCCTCCAGGCCTATTTCTCTGATGTTAACATCTGCTAAGAACAAAGTCTGTGAGCTGAATGCTGTACATCACAAAACTGCAGTAATGACCACAGAAACTTCACCAAAGGTTGCACATAGTATCTTGTGAACAAGTACACAGCCCTGAAATACTTTTGAAATAACAGAATTAACTGCTGTAATACCATATCTAAATCATGTCAGTACAAAAACATTGAACTTTAATAGATATATTCTAACAACAGGAAAAGTTACGCTGATGGGGAAAAAAAAAAAAAAAGAATCCTGGTCTGAATTTCACATAATCACCATCACCATAGCATCTGAGCTCCTGAAGAAAAATATCTTTGGCCATCTGGTTCTTTCACATGGACTTATAATGTAATTCTAAACCAAATGTTTTACTTAAAAGGAAAGTTAAAATGATTCTCCAACAAAGCTCAAAACCAGACACACGGTTCACAATTTGTTAAATGAATATGACCAAGTTTTATTTGCCCAACATTAACAACTTTAAAAATCAGCAGTTTTATAAAGTGGCTATAGCCTAGTATCTTTTCTGAAAATTTCCAAATAAGCTGGAATTGAAATCGAAAGTGAAATAATTTATTATCACTGTTCCCTCACAGGAAGGCACATGAGAATGAACTAGTGATCATTCTCAGGCCTCGTAGCAAAAAACCCAAACCTTAAAGAAGTTAAAAATTCTATGGATACCAGCTGATCAGGACTTAACTAGTTTTCCAAGTAAGTCAACAGCAACTTTCCTCAATGAGTTTTTTATGGCTTCCCTCAATAACAGATTTTTGATATAAAAAGAGATCTATGTGAGAAAATAAAATCATGAATACGCATGTAAAATGCAGGACTATGAAGCAGTTACTACAACAGCTACTGGCTAGTTAGGCTTAGGTTTCTCTGGACCTCCACCTGCATTTTCTCATTTAATGACCCTCACTACCTACACTATATAAAAATCATTAGTAAGTTCATTTTATCACTAAGAAAGAGTTTGGATAATTCCATAATTTATAGACAAAAATAAATTGTGAAAAAGTTACACGTTTTTGAGGTATAGAAAAACAAGTAAAACCCTTTTGAGTTAAAGATTTCAAGAATGTGTCAAAGTTTTCATACCCATAGCAGAGGGTCTTTAATATTCACTAACAATGTGTCAAGCTCTTTGATCTCAAAACTTCAATACTTTACCTGGAGTAAAATCCTCTCTGCTCTCTTTAACTAATGCAACAGCATATTCTGATACCTCAGCAGCTTCTCTTTGCACAAGTTGACGTAAGCAAGCTACCACTGCACGTCTCAACAGTAAGTATGAGCTACAGAGATTCACCTGAAACATGCAAGAAGAAACAGTGAGGTGGCTAAAAACCCTTTAAAGCTATACCTCAGCAAGGCTGGTGTTTTCTGAACAACTGCAGTTACAACAAATCTGTGAAGTCAGTAAGCATGTAATTGATGCTATTTTTGCTCAGCTTTTTTTTGTTTTGTTTAAACCCCAAATGAAAGGTTTTGCAACTCCTGTAATCAATTTGAATATGTCAGTACTTCTAACATTTTCTCTCCAAAGGTACCTTATAAGACTGGTTTGGGGATGGATCCAACACCCACCAGTATTGGTAGAAAGACTGCAATTAACTTCAATGACAGCTGAATGATGGTCTCAACGAACAATTAACTCTATTCTTCGACTAAAGGGTATATGTAATAGGCTTGAGAACTCAGCACAAGCAAAAAATCATTTAAATCACCCTCAGATGTACATAGAGAAATACCAATGTACGCAAGGGTGAGACAATCAGGCTTTAGTAAATTTGATGCATGAAAGGAAGTTTATAAGCAAGGACAAAGAATGGCTGCTGCGATCTCATAGCAAAAAAATATGAAATATTCAGATTACACTAAATTACATTCTAGAGAAGGTGAGAGGAAGGGTGAGAATTACTGCTGAATGTATCACAGAGAGGTCAGCTCTTTCTAGCAAGAAAGTTTATAGCGTCACCATATTTTAACACCACCAAGCATTTGGTTTGGTTTTGTTTGGTGTGGTTTTTTTTTGTTGTTGTTTTTTTTTGTTTTTTTTTTTTTTTTTTTTTAGGGTGGAGCTTTACGATTTTTATTTGCTTGCTTTCATTTTAAGAACATTCTGAAAGGGATCCCAAAGATAAAATGAACCAGTTGTGTGTCCAGGCAAGATGGCTACACCAATATTTATGCAGTTTCTTTTAAATTAATCGTAGGTTACCATCAATATGTTATTCTCTCCAACAAAGAAATTGTGTACCCTTAACTGTCACCATCTTTAAAACAGACAGAGCTGAGCATCTGCTGCAGGGAAACCTTGCAGTAAGGTCCTGCTCCTCATGTGTCAGCAACAGGTCAATGTATGTTAATCAAAATTACTAATATATATTAGTTAAAATACAGTTAAAAAAACAACTTAAGGACAGAAAGATAAAGCGATACAGAATTCCAACTGTTACATTAACAAAATAATTTTGTCTTCTGAATTTCTGAGCAAGCATATGAATCTACAATATTCAGAATTACATATTTATTACACACAAGGACACGCTCTCTGCATAATTCTTCTGGAAGACAAAAAACCTGACTCAGTAAGTATGCCTGCCAGACACCTTAATTGAAATTTAAAAAACAAGTGAGGTTTTTAATGCAACATTTATGCAAGCAGGCTACACATCAAATTGGACATGCATAAATTTCGTGCTCATTTTTAATAAGGGAAAAAACAAAGGATCCAATCCAGGCTACTGAATAATGCAAGTTGCACATTTTTCACCTCTCTCATTCTCCCACATTCTAAGCAGGGGACAGGACTAAGTAACAGACAGAAAATGCAAGCATCACATACAAACTTAAATGATCACACAATTCCCTTTCTGTGCTTAACACGTTAAAACCAAAATTAAGCCTTACTAATCACATAAATGAAATGTATGTCTGCCATCTGCAGAAAGTTAGGAAGGGTCTGGTTAGGATGACAATCAAAATGCCACTTGACATGCTAAAAGAAATTACATTAAAATGGTTAAAAGGAAAAGATAAAAGATCAAATAAAAAACATCACTGCAAACTGCAAAAGTTTAGGATTAACAAGGCACAGGGACCTACCAACACAGAATTATCCAACAAGATTTCCTGCACAAAAACAAATGACAAACCAGTCATGACAAAACCAAAATATAGATATCACAGTGATACCAACCACACATGGAGACCATTACATGTAAATTCAGCACAGATGAAAATTCAGAATCTCATCTCAAAAGATACCAAAATCCTAACTTGCTCAGTTCATTTATCTTACATTTAATGTTGAACTTAAATTGCAAGCCAGCTTCCCTTAAAATTCATAGTTTGACAGTATCAAGACGACATCACAGCATACTTATCAGCATAGTATACTTACCATGTTTCAAAACATCTGTAATGTCTTGCAGCTGAAAACTGGTGTTCACTACATCATAAACTTACACTGATAAGCTCTTTAGAAGTCTGTGCTCACCTAAGTTAGCACTAGAGGTAATGCTACACATGATTAAAAGCAGATGATTACTACTCCACTGGAGCCAAGACAGGGTAAGCATTACTGTTAGATGCAAAACCCCGTGAAAAAAGACCCAACTAACAAACAAGGAAAACGTTCAGCATCTGAAGAAGGGAAGCTAGGTAATGACAGGCACATGTACACAATTCAGACAAACCAGCCAGGGAAGCTGTGTATCCACCAACTGAATCCTCCTATTAGTGCTACCATAGTCGCACACTGAATGGTAGAAACACTCTCAGGAATCTGAACCATCTCATGCTCTGGGGGGTGGGAAGACAGGTGGAGGAGGCAGCAATTGTGCTGGCATGCCTAGTGCTATGTTTATTAAGAAACAGAAAAGAAATAAAGACAAAAAGGAAAGAATGAGAAAATAAAAAAAGTCTTTTTCAGAATTTTAAAAATTTCTGAAGACATGGAAATCTCTGGAAATCCTGGGAAATAAGGCAGAGGGGAGTTCGTTTAAATGTTACTAAAAAAAAAAAAAATCATTTTTCTATGGACAGAAGGGGAAAAAAGTCACTTATCTGACTACAGATTCTTTGCCTCTCCTGTTTCTCTGCCTTAAAGAATGCAAAGCTGAATATCCACAGTATCTAGCATCCAGCTTTAATACTCTACTTTCCTTTAAAACTTCAAAATGTGTTGGAAAGGAGGACTGTCAGACCTTGTTCTGCACTTGCAGAAATTTATTAACTCATGGAGAGTGACTTGTTGAGGGTCACCTTGCAAGGCAACAGAGTGAATAGCAGATTTTACGTCCAGCCCAATAGTTCATTGTGCTTTCTTAGCAAGATGGTGATTTAGTGGGTGGACACTAGATGGATGGATGGTGATTTTTACAAATACAGAAGTCTGCCTGTGCAATTATCTTCCCACAGACTTGCAAAGTACACACTCAAACATTCTTTATGACACTCTTGAAACACATATTGACATTTATTGAATTGCCAGTATCAGCAACATTGGCCTTAGTTCTGTAACAACGTCATGAGAATGACAAAAGTTCATCCATGTAAGACCACCAACTCCCTTGTGGACTCCTCCCCTGTGAAGTTCACAATTGTTTCTAGGGTAGAGGTGAACACACAAGGTGTATACAGATGCACATATACACACACACTTGAGCTGTGAATCACGCTTTTCTTAGTTGAGTAATTTAATATTATAAAGTTCACAAAGTACTGTATGAAGTACTTTGAGACAACCCATAAAAACAATTAAAAAACAGAGGTACTGTACAGACAGGACAACTTAATCATGATATCCTCTTTATTAGTAGGTACTTGATATTAGTTAGAGGGATCACACTGTACTTCGACTTTCATATGATCCCAAATGGTAATACATCCTCTGAGCAAGAGAGTGACTTATCTGCTTTGTTGTGATTTTATCAATGTAAGAAAAAACTGTGTTTTACCCAGAGAAGAGAAACGCATAGCTGGTAGATGGTAAAAGAAAGAACACTGCAGGTGAGTTCCAGTTCTTCTGCAACTAGTATATCCATGCCTAACACAATGTGGGCCTGAAAGAGCTTCTCCTTCAATTTTTCCTGGTTCCCACAATCATGATTCTAGTCAAACCGAATTAAGATAAATGGAAGGAATCTAAACTTTCTACAAAATCAATACATAGTTACTACTGATATAGAAGTGCTTCATCCCAGGGGAAGATGTGAATACGAACTGTGTTAAAATAGAAGATAAGAGACATTAAAAAGACCCAAACACTATACCTTATTTTGTCTGAGTTTTTTTCTCTCTCTCTGATTTACAGGAAGACTAGATGGTCTTATTAAACAAAATGAAAAAAAAAACCACCAAAAAACTCTAGCTAGCCCCTGAAAACCCAACAAGGCTAGTAACTACCAGAAAACTATCTTTTGCTTTCTTCATAGATCTAAGTGCTTCAGAACAACAGCTAAAGACAGAGACTTTGGGAGGGAAACAAAACTAAAAACCTCCCAGGAAACAACCCACCACCACCACTTTGTCAAACAGGGATGAGAGTTTTGCTGCTTTTCTCCAAAGACCTAGTTTGACTTTCTCATGTAAGTGTCAGAAATATTTATACTGACAGCCAAGAAGTAAGTACATGGAAGCATTAGTGCTACAGGAATTATGAAATAGAGACATCTACAATTTTTCATCATAATGAAAAAATAAACCCAAACGAAACAATTCTCAGTAATGAGTACAAACAATTTTTTAATTTTAATCAGTCCTTCACCTAAGACACAAAAAGCAACAGAGGAAAAAAAAGTGGCCAACATAAAGTAGCTGGTAAAAACCCATCACAAAGCTGTAATGGCAAGAAGTTTAGAAAGCAAAGATTTCTACACAACGTGCCAATCTTATAAAGCGAAAGCAGAAACTGGGGGGATAAAAAAAAAAAAAAATAGAGAATACTTGCCTGTAAGAGTATATGAAACAGCTCATCCCTATGGAATTATCAGTTACTCTGGTTAAAGAAACGTGCATTTTTCAAGCGTTTCTGACCAAAATGGTTTAAAACACAAGGACACAGACTAGTAAAGGTATACTCACACATAGGCAGCTTACAAGGCTAGATAAGTTGACATGTCGAGGAGCAAACATGTGAAGCTGCTGAAGGCAAGAGATGGCTTGAGCTTGAACAAAGCAGTCGGGATTATCCTGCATCACTGCACAGCCCAGGAGGCAGGAAGTTCTTGTGGCTGAAACGGTTGTACTGCTGCCTATATTTGGAAGAAAAAAAGATCTTTGTTTTTAAACCACCATTTTTGACAAAACACGATAACCTGTCTATTCCCCAAGCCACATGTAACTCTCATATGCTTCAAGGATATTTTCTGTATCTGTGTTATACCCTTACACCAATGAGTAAGTATCATTTTGCTCTCTGGAAACTTCAGTGTCCAGCTATCTACAAGTTGATTTAGATGCAAATTTTAAATGTCTGCATCATAACTAAGACATAGACTGGTTCCTAACTCCTGAAACAGGAATACTTCCTGTTTTCAAGCCAAATGTAAGAACTATCAGCCTAAGGAAAGGCTTGGAGAACCAGTTCAAGCAAGTGAAAAGATTTCAAAAAGAGACACAATTTTTGGAAAACTGGCAGTCATGTCTTGACTGCACAAATTCAAGGCCTGTGAAATACTGCCTTACAAAACAAAAAAACCCCACTGAGCATCCAATGTTTTGTTGCTAAATTTTGAATTACACATTCAAACAACATTTAGCAATTCTGCTGCTAAATCAAACAAAGCTGAGAGTACAGTATGTTGCATACCTTGCAACTCAGGGCCCAGTGTGGTAATAAGTGCATTTAAACAGCGACCAAGGCTTTGGTGAACTTCAGCATAAGCAGGAGGCACAGTCAGTAACAACATGAGAACAAGAGATAAGGTAGCTTCCACATGCACATGATACAAAGGGCCAGCCAAATCTACTATCAGTGACAGAGAGTGAAGTGCCCATGCCTGTAAAATAAGAGACACAGTAACGTAATGTCTATAAGATCTTTTTAAAACTTGACAGTTCAAGTGAAATTCAGTAATTAAGTGCAATACAAGTTGCAGTTTTTGGTTCTAAGGGGACATGTGGAGAGGTTAGAGAGAGAAACTGATGCTTAATAAACCATTTTGAACATTTTACAAGGAACTGCAAATTATGGAGTTAAGGTTTTCATTTTCTTTGCTGCTCCAGCCATCACCTCTGAGGTATGCCTAAGAAGTTGTGAAGTGTTAAGTCTTACAAAAAAAACCTTGTACTCCAGAAAATAAATCAGTTAATTTGTAACATATTTTTAGATAAGTGACAAGTACCTGTACATCAGGAGAAGTACTGTCCTGAGATAAAGTATAAAGGATTCCAACGCATGCATTCAGGTGCTGAGTAGAACCTATTCCTCCCAGGTACCTGTACAGACATCCCAGAGCCAAAGAATGACCTGTTCTTGATATCACATCCCTAGCAGACTTTAGCCTATTTATTATAAGGAAAGAAAGCTGTTAGTGTAAACACCAAGACTGATACTATGTAATAAACACATCTCCAAATGGAATTTCTAGTACACAATTGTCAAAATATTTTATTAGACTCTGTTATATTGCCAAAACTCTAAGTTGATTCATCATCTCTTATCTGAAGGAAGTACCAAAAATATTTTGGATATACTTAAATGATGTTTCTAGAACAGCAGCCAATTTAGTTTATTTGGAAATCTACATGCTTACTTAAAGAAACTTCTTAAAGGTCACCAAAACTAAGAAACACATGCAGAAGGCGGGCAATGCTTTTTTTTTCCTGCTTATGTCTGAAGTGACACCAAATTCATGAAGGAAAACAACTGTTAAAAATTATTAACATGTATACCTATATAGGTAGATCTCTCCAACATTTTTATAAGCTCAGCCACTAATTTACCACACTTTTTTTGAACTTACTTGTCAAAACTGACTTGTGCTAGTCCAGCAGTGAAGGCACTGTCAGAAACCACCTGTGCCAATCTGGCCAAACACTCTGCAGCAGCACATCTTAGGAGTGGATTATTGCTTTCCAAGGCACCCATTACCAATGTCACGGCTGACCTTCTAACTTCTTCTGGACCTAAACTTCCCTTGCAGTTAGCCAAGTGCTAAAAATAGGTATTAAATATATTAAACAGCACGACAGTATAGGAATCAGAATGTGTTTTTTCTGTCAGTCATGCAAAAATTACAAGACCTACAGAACAAATTTTATTTTCTTCCTCTTTCATCTTAAGAGTGTAACTCCAGATAAAGAATCACAGAAAAGCAACAAATGGCACGTAATTATGAGATTAACAATCATGACATATTAATTTTCACAGTAATATGAAAGAGACAGTGATAAAGACAGAAAAGATACAAACAGAACTTTTTCATCTCTCTGTTTGAATGACACCAATATGGATGACAGTACACTACAGGGCACTAGAACGGGCTTCCCATATCCTTTAAGAGAGGAATATGCTTTCCTACGCACTGTGACTCTTCAGCACTTAAGAAAAGCATGGCATCACAAAACAACAAAACGAAACAAAACAGGACTGATCTACACCTTGATTGTTATTGAAAACAAGGACTTCTGTGTAGACACATTTGAACCAACTGATGCCATGTTTTAGTGACAGAGAGGCAGAGGAGATTTACCTTTAAGGAAGTAGCAAAGGCTGACACAACATTTAGTTGTACTATTTGTTGCCGCAATCCTTTTGTTTGCTTTATGGAATTCAGCAACTGTTCTATCACCTGGAGCCTTAAACAAAAACAGAAAAGAAACCACAGAATTAAAAATTGAGGAAACAAATTAAGCTTTCTTATTTTATTTCAAAATACATAATAAAGCCTACTTATAGAATCAGAAGTGGAACAAACCTGTTACCCTAATTCTTGAGCATTTTCCTTCAACTGGCATCCCTGTCTACTACAAAAAAATTTCTGTATTTCATATTAGAATAGGTAATTAACTGCTCTATGAAAATGAACTTTTGGCCTTTGTTTCTCTAGAACATATGTACTCAAAGATTATCATGTATCTAAGTAACATTAGACAGACGTTACTAAAACAAAATGTATGGGAATGATGCCTTTTGACTTACAGTTGAGAGAGAGGAGGGGGAAAAAAAAGAAAAAGAAAAAAAGAAAATAATTATCTACAGGAATTAGTTCAGGTCTTGAGAAACAAGTCAAGATAAACAACCACCAACCTCATAATGGAAGGGGCAAAAATCCAGACAAAGAGAATCCCTCTCCTCTTTTCCCACCCAAAAAAAAAGGCTATTAGTTTATAAGGAAAGATTTATTTCCTTATTAACATAAGAAAATAAATGCAAGTCAGAAGAACATACCATAAAGCACACGGCAGTTTTATTGGCAGGTATGTTCATATACAAACTGCTGCCTCAGGATTACACTAAATGCTGAGCATTCTAAGCAGGGAAGAGGTTAAGACTCAGGCCTCACATGCTAAGCACTCATTTCTTGTACGAAATTACAAAACTATCACCACCTGTAATGAGCATGATCGGAGGTCTGACTAGAGGTGGCTTCAAAAATATAAGGCTGTTTAGTTTAAAAACAACTTATTTGCTCTAATGCTGCAGTCAAGAAAATTACCAGCAGCACACAGAATAAACAAAAGCATTCAAAAATTTTGAGGAATTTCACGCCTCAGCAATCGTCGTGCTTTATAAATGTGAAACTAACCAAAACACCATGTGTACAGCAGGAAAATACACACACCCATCCCTACACACACCCCCCCAAAAGAAAGTGTGTGTTCCCTTTCAGGAATTCTTGTACATTGACAGAACTGTGTTAAGACACACACACTTTTCTTCCCATCCACTTTTTATAAAGAATGAGGCAGGATAAGAGTTAAATTTTACTGCAGCTTCCTAGACCACTTTGGTCCTTCTTTGGATCTAAGGTATTTAGCAATTGTGGTTTAAGCACTATAAAAATTGTGTAATAGGTCTTAAAATAACTTTTTTGATCTGGCTATCGAAACAAAACATTTTTTTTGGTCAACAGAATTTACTGTAATGACAGTAGCCTCTTACTGGATGTGCCTTCTCAGTGTGAGTAACTTCAAACAGAAATTCTAATAATTTGTTATTCTGAATTATATTATTCAGATAGTTTACAGAATCCACTTATACAATTCATTAAGAACTGCAAAACTTAAGAAGTTTTCTTCTGCATTCAGTCTCAAACACTTCGACCACCTTTTAGCATCGCCCAAATTCCCCAACAGTTAGAGTTACTACTTTACCTGTGAGAATCTGCTATATGGGAAAACATAACTCCAAAAAGATGAGTTGCTGCACTGATAACAGACAAAATGGGAGGTAGTGGCTTAGGTACTGAATCTCCTCTTGCAGCTTTCTCATAAATTGAGTGGGGGTCGTACTCAAGGCTGCCACCAGCTATGCTGTTACCTAAAAGGAGCTGTAAGAATGAAAAAAGTGGTAAGTTGTATTTTTGACCAAGTCAAAGACAGCACTGATGCAAATACCTAGACCATGATGAAAACACGGTAACACTTTTATACTAAATCAAAATTTACCTGCTCTTCGATAAATCGGTGATCAGTCTCCTGCAGTAAGGGACCAAGTAAAACGAGATCATTCTCATGACAAAGAGGTGGAAGCAAGAAAGTAGAGGCATTGATCTGGCTATCTGGCACAGTCAAGTCGGCCACTAGCTCTCTTAGAACAGCACAGAAGCTTCCTTTAAATTAGAGGAAAAAAAGTTACCAAAATTTTTGGTTAATTACTTGCTATAAACAACTTCAGTAGCAAAATATTTATACTGAAACAGCATCACACATAAAATTTTTCTTAAGTCTTCATACAGTCAATTGTAGAACACTCTTGCTACAGGGGAAACAACAGAGCACTACCTATGACAGCAAGCTAAGCACATAGAGTAATCTAGAAGGAAAAGCAGAGACATTTACCTTTACAGAAGGCATAGTGCCATACAACTGCTAATCCAGCAAGTTAGTTACATTTACAGTTGAAGTGGAGGAGAAAAGGCAGTTACAAGCACAGACATATTTTCTTCTATTTCCTGAAAGTTGATGCTGTGGAATGTATTACATAACCATGCAGGAATACTTGGACTTGGCAGGCAGATGTAGATAAAAATGTCCATAAGTTTGATAAATAACCAAAAGCTGCAGAATGTACTCCAGTATTTCAGGAGTTTGTGCTCAAAAAGCGAAGTATGAGGAATTTACTGCAGATTACATAATGGTAATTTACACTGGTTGTTAAAACTTACATTTATTTTTGCACATGGTATTTCAGACAAGATAGTACACTATGCACAGCATCATTAGGCATTCCAGCTCAGACTATTTTAGGTTATTAAAATAGTCCCTGCAGTGAGAGAACATTTCCAATGCTGAACCACACAGGCTCCCCTGGTAAGTCAGTCGTGTTCAAAAACACTGGAGAACTATCTTAAAGAATGCACAGTCTTTAGGCAAATATTACACAAGAATTTATATCCAAGGCATTAAGACTGCAAAGTCAAGTCTCATGAATTGGGAAATATCAGCATTAGGGAGGCTTAGCTTCACATAACCAGCTCTTTGCATTCAGCTCTTTGCATTCAGTTTTGCTGCTAGATGATCACACATCACACAAATCACCTGTTTTCACTACAGTTGCTTGTAATTTTTCAACCTACAGAAATTCCAAAATGTGGTTCAGCACAGTTATCAGCACCTCATAAGCACAAGCAGAACCATTTATATTGTTGGAGCTTGTAGCTGCAACCAGATATTTTATCCTTTCTGAATTTTGAATCCATTCTGAGAAAACTCAGTTCCTCCCTCCTAGGTCCCAAACTCATGTCCCCATCAGCCTCTCTGCTCTGCTGGCATCTGTTCCTTTGCCCACTTCCCTGACTAATTAACAAATATGTCATTCCCAAAATGCTTAACTCAAATCTAAAAGCAAAAGGTCAGCACTATCAAATATATTCCAAGATGCACAGATAGCCTGTGAAAGGGACAGAAATTGAGCCTTTTAAAAAACCACAATAATTAAAAACAACCACCAGAAACTGCTCTTTCATTAATTATTACCGATCACAAATTAAAAAAAAAAAATCTCTATGAAACCAGCTTTTCAAATAAAACTTAATTTGGTTCAAAATTGCTGAGTATCTCCATTAACATTTATTTTAGTCCCAGACACTTGACCATCCTCAATATGTCAAATAGCATTATTATCTCAATGTAAAGCACTTCAAAATTTTGAGCCAGAATGCTGTTCCAGCATTCTAGCTATTCATCTCATCCTATTAAGAAAGAGAAGTGAATGTTTGTATTCAATTTTATAGTTTAGACAGTGGAACATAACAAGCACAAAAAGCTGAAGACTGAAAAGAACCCTAATGAGTTCTCTGACAAAACACATTAATTTCAGACCACAGAAAACATCAACAAATCTAATAATCAAAATTCAAATTACTGAGATTATTTGTGTGAAATTCTCAAATTGGACATTATAATAATTAATTTCTTCACATTAACTCATAGGAAACAAATGTTTTAGCCTCAAAAACATGAGCACAGCATAATCCAAAACTAATGACACATGAAAATGATCACAAATATGAATCATCATCTTAGAAACAGAAACAGCTTTTCCTGACTTAACATGTTCATACTTTGGATCAGCTATATTGTAAAGTTTTAACTGTTCATACGTGATGGAAGACAGCAATTGAAACATGTTAAATGTATTCCACTGATGTGCAAGTTAACCTAACAGATTCTTCTCCTATTTGTCATTGCTGAAATAATAAAAAAAAAAAAAAAAAAAATCAGCTACTACTCATGCACACTCACAGTGAACCTTCATAAAACTCTGCTGTTGGAGCAGATACTGATTTTCAGTTATGACAGAAAGCAGTGAGAGAAACATCAGAGAGGCAGAAAGAGAGCAGGAAGGACCAAGCAATGCCGTAACCAGCCTCAGAATCTTAGGCCTTAGAAATCTGAAGGTTCGAATGAAGAGGCTTAGAGCTATGAATAAAGGAACTGTTTTCAACTTTATTTTGCTGGGTACTTTCTTTAGTTCTTCTTATGCTAAATAAAACAAGCTTTGCACATTATTTGCAAATAATAAAAGCCTGAGTTACAGCTCCTAGTATGTGTCTCCATCACCAATTTTTTTTTTCAGAAAGAAATAATTTGCAGGTTTCTAGCCTCTGGCTAGCAACCCAGATCAGAAAATGAAGAGAGAAGAAAAACAAAGCAAACAAACAAACAGAAAAACCCAACAAAACAAACACACCATGAACTGGTAAAAGCTTTTCATTCAATGGGTCACTCTGAGAAACACAAAATATGCCAGGCTGTACAACACCAGAGTATTCCTAATATTCTTCCTAATGATAATGACTAAAATTATTTTGAAAAAAACACCCCAGGTTCCATAACCATATTGTTTTTCCCTAATAAGTTATTTTTAAAAAAAATCCTAGTATTTGTAAAGACAAACAGTTTTTGCATGAAGCTGTCATACTGAAAACAATATGGAAAGGATAGTATTTTTTTCCAGCTTTACCTTAAAAACTATTTTTACATTTTGAAATGTTAAAATACGTAACAGACAGATCTTGAAAATAAGCTCTGGCACTCTCATACTGCCATATTTCAAAGGCGTGGATAATCCAGGCTAAATCTGTCAAACTACTGCTTAGATTCTAAGGCTATTTACAAAGCTTTCAGCAGGGTGACCACTTATTTATAGCAAACTATTTAAGCTTTTTCTTTCTGTGTTTGTTCTAGAAAGCAGCATCCTCAGCTAGGATGCTCTTGCACAAGAGTCAGGCTTGGTAGGTCACATTCTTTTTCAATAGACCACATCCAAAAAGCCCAAGCACACCAAGAAACTGCCAACTCACCCATACCCAACTATCTGTATTTTATAAAACACTGCCCCTGTAACGAATGAACAAAAGAAACCATTTGCTCTAAGGGATGGAAGTGTCATTTTCAGACTTTTCAGCCTGAGACACAAATGAGCATTATACACCACACTTCAAGTGTTACATAGAGAATTCTAATGTGGTAACAGCTTTAAGGCAAAGGTCAAAGATTTGTCCTTAATGAAGACTCACGAAGCAGTTACCACTAGATGGAGCAGATTATTTGTGTAAGGACTCCCTCCATAATACAGAGGACACAACCAATCCAGTGCCTGGCTGGCTCGTATTCTCTCTGTCCTAATTAACTACTCTGTACTTCTCTTTACGACTGTCAAAACCACCCTGGTTCCTTATTTCAGTCCACACAGTACTCAATATGCAAACAACGTGGAGACGACAATGGTATTTAGTGTCTTAGCTCAACTATTAGACCTAATTGCAGTACATAGTTATTAGAGCAGAGGATTAGATTTTAAATATTGCTAATTATGTTCCACTACAAGAAAGTCTATCCCCAGGTTTTGTTTAAAATTTACACAGGATCAGATTAATATATCTGTAATACACAAGTCTATTTGAAGCAATTAAATTAAATTCTTTCAATGTACTATATGCAATTGATTTATGGTAAGAATATGCTTCTTGGATTTAGGATTCAATGGAAAGTAAAACAAAGTAAATTTTTCAAACAGTTTAAAATCGCAAGGTTGTCTGCCTTCAAGTTTCAACTAAAAATAGGAAAAAAAGTCTATATTTGTAATAGGAGAGGGGGAAAACAAAGATCACGAACACTAGCTTTTCAAAACCACAGTAACTTCACTAGCATTTCATCAAATTTAAACAGAAGGAATAAAATGCTTTACAAAAGGTGGAACTAATTACTGCTAGCTGAATATATGTTGAACAGAAACTTAAAAATGAGTCCACAGCATTTAAAATGGATTTCTCTTTGCAAGAAAAAACGTACCTTCATAGGTCTTTGGAGGCAATACTGCTAGCAATTCATAAAGTTTATGTCTGTAAACCATTGATGGCATTTTTAAAGAATTTCCATATGATTTATATATTGAAGAAAGCCTTAAAACATAAAAAGCACATCAGAGATTAATTAAAGACTTCAAGCATTATGCAATAGACCAGTTTCATTTGTACCGCACTACTGAATACTTTAAAAATCTATACATATAAGTGTAATTTCAACTTGCATTACCCCTAGTAAAAGCAAAACAACTTCACATGTTCTGACAAAACACCTGTTCTCTATTTCCAGTTGTTTTTATTGAATACTAGAGAAATAAACAAGGTTTTCAATTTCCTTCAATTGTAGCTGTAATTATTCCAATTGACTTTTTTGTGGATCTAGGTCTGTAAGTTAGTTTAGAGCTCAAATACATTAAATCACTATATAGTCTGAAGGCAAAAGTTTAAAAATTATAAATCTCTGTCCAGCTTAGCTTTGAATCTAAATATAAAAAATGCCCACATTTAAAACTTTTTGTCCACGCATATACTTGAATTTGACTTTTTATTTATAAAAAATGACCATGCCTAAACATTAATGTGTATGTTTGATTAAAAAAGTTAAATAAAACCACTAACTTAAGAAAACCATGCAATAATTTCCTATCTTTTATATACCATACTGGCATCTTCAAGATAATAATAATAATTTACACCAGCTAAAGTCTTCAGCTAAACAGGTGAATTCTATGCTCTGAATTTTCTACCTTGAAAAGAAAGTTCTTTAGAAAGTGCAATGAATCAAATACGAGAAGATTATCATGTAGTTTCTCAAAACCAGAATCTCATTTAACAGTTTTATACACACACTCACTGTGTCAGTAACTCAATAGCACTTGGGAGTGGAGGAAGAAGCCTCTGAACAACTTCATCTGTCAGAAGACCAGCACAGTGGGAAACAAAGCTTTTGATAGCTGGAAAAGGAATTGTATTTTAAATTACTTAGTGTGAGATACCCAGAAGAAAAAAAAAAAAAAAAAAAAATCACATTAGTGAAGTAGTCACATTATTACCTCGCTAATAATTTAAAAGTAGAAGAAAGGATGCAGATAAAAAAAAGGTAAGATATTTTGACCAATACTTAAGAAACTGGCAAAAATATCAGCTTGGATATTCATATCCTGACTTTTATTTGTGTATATAAATGCAAACAATTTGTTGCTTTTTGTTATGAATTATGGGATATAACTCAGCTTCATGGTAATTCCATTATAATAATAAAAGAAAAAAATATGAGAATTACGATCAGATGACCTACTGCTTACTTTGCTAGTTATTTAAATGTGGCTTAATTACTGTACTTTGAGAAAAAACTTACATGTATCCAAGTATTTTTCAGTATTTACAGAAAATTACATTTGAGTTAACTTTCCAAAAATAACCTAGAGAATACACAGCATTACAGATCTATATCCAAAAGACATAAAAAAACCCCCACCCAAACAACAATTAATTGTTTAGGTTACTTCCAAAATGAAATTTCACATTTTGGATAGATTTTAGTAGTGAGAGAGAGAAGTAATCACTATACTAGGGTTATACATTCTGCAATGAAAAGCCCCCTTTAGTAATCTAGAACACATGACTGAAACACATTAATTATTTGAAGATCACTGGAGTCAGTCATCTCTTGGAAGTCCAAGTTCACAGTATTTCATGATGAAGAACTGCAACCTCCCAGAAAGCAGCCCCAAACATGGAACTCATTACTGGCTGAGAATTGCAACTTCCTTATTGTGATTTTTACCTGACTCTTCTCACTCTCACAAATGTGTTTGACTGACTTACCAATTCTATTTTGCTTACAGCAAGTTACCTGTTATGAAACAGAACTTCTGTTTACCAAATACAATGGACTGTATAAACAACAGAACATACCTCCCCCCCAAAAAAAAAAAAAGTCAAGATGAAGTACCATTGTTCTTTCAGAAGGAAAAATAAACAAACAGCTCAACTATAAATATGCAGAGAAAGACAGTAAATGCTGCTCACCACAGAGAGCACCAGCACGACCTTCCAGCGTTACTTGCCAGGTAAATGAATCTCCTCGTGTCTTCTCTGTTTCTAGGTCTTTAGGAGACGATGGGAAGATGCACTTCCATAGTAGCAGCATTCGTGGCAGATGGTGTTGGACAACTGCAGGACCTGTAAACATCAACAGCTGTCATGCCAATGTAAAGATTAATAAAAACTATATTTTCTCTTTGGTTCTTCTCTATGTTCACAAAATCTATAGTTGTGAACAAAACTTTTAGTCTTCTCATATATAATTTCTCAAATATTTACTGTCTTGATACTCTGTTTTCATACATAACTACACACCCCCTGACAAATTTACTAGTGTGCCACCAAGCCAACTATAATCTCTGCTTTTCTAAGTACAGATTCTATGGATCACCAACATAAAAAAAGAGATGTGATAGTGATGTTCAGAAAGGCAAACATTTGTCATAGGCTAATGCACAACGTGTGTTTTCCCTACTCTAGGAGAAAACTGGGAGCTGTTAGTCACAAGTAACAGCTGGAAACAAGAAAGGTACCTTAAAAATATGAACAGATAAATTACATTCATTAGTAATGTAGTGATCATAGTCAATAATCTGACCACTAATAAATACCAGAAAGTTCTGTAAGATTTCCAAGGCCTGACAAGAGGGAAATGAAAATGATTAGCTCATTTTGTGCTGTGATAGATGTTAAAAAATATCAGTATAATTCTTCATAACAAACACATTTGGTTAGGCTGACTTAGAAAATTATCTTCTACATTTAATGGTCTTAGTCACTGTTTTTCAGACATTGCTCCCAATTAAGTAATAGCAAATTTGAACAAAATTATTTTCTAAAATAAATTTTATCTAAAGATTCCAATTAATATTTGCTTTTTTAAAATTATCTTGCAGCTGTAAATTAAATGAAACATCAAAAGAACTAAAGTCAGAGACAGAACACAGAACAGCTTAATGTCATTTAAGAAAAACTGTAGGAAGCCGCTACCTAATGTCATGAGGGCAGCTATCAACAGCCATCCAGCCTGAGTTCGCTGCAGTGAAATGCGACTGCTCTGAGAAGCAGAACACAGCAAATCCTCTGCTACTGCCATGATTACCTTGAAAGTCAAAGAGAAAAAGAGCATCAGCATCTCAGTAATCCTATTTCTGTGGCCCCAAACAGAATGCTATCAATAATGTCATTAAAAACCTCAGTACAGAGAACATCCTTCTATCATTTTGTTTTCACAGTATAATTTATTTGGACAGTATAGACAACATCCTTCTAAAATTTATTTGCACACTTTTAAAACGTCACGAATGTGTGCACATTAAAGTTTGTTTCATAAAAGTTTGTAATTTGTACCCCTCCAAAATGTCAAGAAATATTAACAGTCTGAAAACACTAGTTTCCTTAATTTCATAATGCTATCAGGTAGTTGCAAATGAAGAAATTTAGCTTTACAGCTTTCTGATAGAGTTGAAGTACTTGATTCTAAAATCAAAACAGCAGCCTTGTTAAATTATACTAGTAAAACTCAAACATCTTCATATACTTAAATTACCTGTAAAACAAAATCCTAGAAAGGATTTCGTTTACTCAATTCTGACAATTTTTCTTTCTATATACTAGAAGAATCATCTTATTTTTGAAGGATTTATTTGAACTGAAGTATAAGCACTACTACAAAAGGCTACCCAAGTCACGAATTCTTCTGTTTTGTAGATGCAGGCAGATGATATTGA
>NW_008622266.1:289-556 GCF_000691845.1 Merops nubicus | reverse complement strand
GTCACTTGCCCAGGCATCGACATCAGCTTGGGCAGTGACGTCCTGATGGAGGAGGACACCCTCAGAGTTGCCATCACTCCAGGGCAGCACGTGTCCCAGGAGGACAACACACTGGAAAGGCGTGGGAGGAAACGCCAGGGTGCCTCACTCTCATAAAATGTCAGGAAGCACAAGTCTCCTGACACCTCTGCTGGGGTGGGAGAGTGACACTGGGCCTCTTGCAGGGACCTGATATGTTGGGGAGGGGGGTGGGGGGTGTTTTTTAAC
>NW_008622266.1:0-275 GCF_000691845.1 Merops nubicus | reverse complement strand
GGGTAGGGGGGTGGGGGGTGTTTTTTCACAGTATTTATGAGTGTTTTGTTCTCCTGTTCCATTAAACTCTATTTATTCAGACCCTCTCTGTGCTCGCATGGGAGGGGGAGGGAGTGCAGGAGGCAGCAGGACATGACACCCCAGAGGCCCCAAAGCTCGGCTGAGCCCCCTCTCAGATCCATCAAGCCCCACAGGGCTCCAAGCCATCCCCAGAGCCCAGGCACCGCCAGCGCTACAGGCAGCCATGGGAGGTGGCTCCCCTGTCCCTTCCCCAG
>NW_008622265.1:7038-19573 GCF_000691845.1 Merops nubicus | reverse complement strand
TTTGGGGTTTTTTTTGTTGTTGTTTTTATTCGTTTGTTTGTTTTGTTTTGTTTTTGTTGTTGGTTTTATAGTTCTGCTTGGGAATTTCAGTAAGATATCTAACTCCCCATTCCAGATTACTTTTGGGCTGTAAAAATTGCAAAGACTTTTATAAACAAATGAAGCATAAACCATAAGTCTGTTGCATAATCTTATTAGATGGTTCTGTGCTAATTAGATGGATATATTATAAATCTACAGCCATTCCCTCCATTAGTATCCCCTGTCAGTATCCTTGAGGTTCTTCTCATAAACCAGAAGCATGCATCGTCTGTCTGTTTTGTATACAGCACCCAGCACAGAGTTCCCTAATCTTAAGCTGGAATTCCTGGGGCCTGTAGTAGTAGAAATAATAAATGGTTACAGAAAATAGCTTCTTGAAAGTGACTGGAAAATGAACTCCTGCCATATGAATAGCAAACAGCAGTTTGTTGAGACACATTATGGATCACACAGCCACTGAGTTTGCTTGTGCACCCTGAGCTGCTTTTTTCTTTTCTAACTGGTTCCTGAAGATAATTGGGCAGGTGCTGGGTTTTGAGCTGCAAATAAAAAGTGTCTTTGATGTGCCTGATTTTCCCAGTGAGCTTTACAATGGTCTATTTGTCAAATTTACATTTCACAAACTAATTTGTTAGTTAAAACAGAATCTTACAAATTTACCTCCTGTAATAGTTTGTCAGTTAATTTTTCTAAACATTGTGGACCACCACACGCATCCCTGCAACTCCAGAAATCAATGCTTGAGAAGTGAGAGTCTCAAATCACACGGTATTATCATCTTTATGGGATTTTTTTTAATTTATACAAATTTGTCTCAGCCTACAAGCTGCAAAATTTTTCTTTTAATCTGTCCTAATGAGTAAACAAAATAGTCTTTCTTATTCCTTTGTATTTTTTCCTTACTTTGTCTATTTTTTTTTTTTTTTTTTTTTGCCTCTTAGAGGGGCCTTTGAATGGTGTGTGATCGTGTATCAATGTTGCAGGAGTAGTGATATTATTTTTTACAAAAAAAATGTTAAACCTGGCATCTCAACCCTTACTTTCCTTTCCACCTCTTCCTTCAGCTTTTTAACGCTTCCAAAATTACAATTTTTCACTTTTATTACTAGTGTTTAGGTCTGGACCTCAGCATGTGCTTGCTGCCTCCTCATTCCTGAAGGAGTCCCTCATCGTGTCTCTGTTAGCCCTGCACCACTAAGGTCACCGTGTTTTACGTGCTTCCCAAGAGGCAAGACTGGATGAACTTCACCTAAGTGAGGGGTTGTACACCTCCAGATGTGTCCACTTGTGCACTGGTTCATAGTTAATATTTTCAAAATCCATTTTTCCTTTGAGGTCCAATAGGTTACCGTGATTGTATAGCCTGAACTAACTGTCCTGTGGCAGTATGAAATAGCAAAACAAAAAGGAATGAGGTAATGACAGAGGCAAGATTTGGAGAGAGTGGCAAAATAACTGTTGCTGTGGTTATAGCTGGGAATATAAACAAGCTTTCAAGAATCATCTGCAAGGTGGTAATGAAAGGATGAGTTCCAAAGTGCTTTGGATTGATCAGTGGGTTCAGCACCCATTATATATTCGAAATGAATCTTTATCCTTCACTTCTGTCCTTAAGTTGCCTCAGAGCCCTTCTTGAAACCTTGCTTGGAAACAGGACTGTTAGGCAGGCAGCAATATTTTCAGCTGCAATTTCTTCACCCATCTATGATGCTGTTTAGTGGCTGCTGTACTGAATGCTGAATGAATGCTTCTCATTGCCCCTCCTCAGATCTGGTTTGTATTCTCAGTGCCCCTCACTCCATCACAGCTGGGGAGAGATAAGGAAAGTTAAGACAACATGAAAGAAAAGGTGGAGGCAGTTGCCTGAGCCAACAATTTCTCAGCCCACAATTGTATGAGTAGTATAGATAACAGAGGCTTTTTCAGCTAGAGAGAGAAGACATAGAATCATAGAATGCTTTGGGTTGGATGGGATCTTCAGGATCATCTAGTTCTAACCCTTCTGCCATGGGCAGGGACACCTTACGCTGTGTCGGGTTGTTCGAGGACCCATCCAAACTGGCCTTGATCACATCCAGTGTTGGAACATCCACAACTTCCCTGGGCGACCTGTTCCAGTGTTTTGCCACTGTCATAGTGAAGAATTTCTTCCTTACATCTAAACTAAATCTACCCTCTTTCAGTTTAAAACCATTACCTCTTGTCCTTTTCCTACATGCCTTTGTAAAAATTCCCTCTCCAGCTTTTTTGTAGCCCTGCTTTAAGTAATAGAATGGTGCTACTTGATCTCCCTAGAGCCTTCTCTTTTTCAGGCTGAACAAGCTAAACTCTCTTACTCTTTTAATTGGAGAGGTGCTCGAGCCCTCTGATAATCTTCATGGCTCTTCACTGGATCCACAGGCTCCCATCTGCCTCTAAGTCCAGCTTGGGACTTCCCCAGCGCCTGCCCACATCATCAGTGGTGATGGTGACATAACTGCCATCAGGGTGTTGCATTCAGTATTGGTTTTGTATGTATTTCTATATATTTCATTTTATTGTTATGATATTAAAGCTCTTTCAGTTTTCTTTTCCAATACATTATTTCTTTCTCTTATTCCCTTTCTCTTCCCCTTTGGCAAGCTAGAGGGCCTAACAGAGTGTCTTTGATTTACCTATTGGCTGGCCTAGCCCTAACCCTTGATACCAGTATTTCACAACAGCAGAAATCAAGCAAAGATCATCATACAACTTTCAAAAAATTTGTGTCTCACCATATCCCTTTGTTCTTTTAATTCTGTATCTTTATTATCACCTTCAAAACATGTATTAAAGTCCTAGCTATTACCATGATCAGAGAAATGAGCCTGCAGTTTACTTGAGCATATTTTCTTCTTTCTTAAACATAAGAATCACATTCCCTTTTGTCCAGTCATATAGTGTTGATATTGTTTTCACAAATTAGAAATCTGTGTGAAATGGACTAGCAATTCTCTCACACTTCTAGAAACACATCTACCTGTCTCGGAACAGTGTCTGTTGTGATTCCTTTTGCTTAATGTGTGCTAAAGTCTTTGTCAGAGACCTAAGAGAAAGTATTCATTTAACTTTGGCATAAATTTAGATGATTCTTAATTGTCTTTATTTGCTGTCCCATTGACAATGTATAAATTCTCCATAGCATCTATCCCTCTTCTTTTCTGTATGTTTTCATTTGCCTTTTCAAAGTCAAACTCAGCTTGAGTTTGGGCAATTTAACTTTATTCCTGTGGTTTTTAGCTCCAAAATCTTTTTACTGATCAGTGGTGACTTCAGTTCCTTTCAAGCTGTTTAGTTCACTATATCCTAGCCATTCCTAGAAGGCTAGGATACAAATTCTGTATTATTCAAATCTTGGATTTTAATGATTGCTGAGCTTTATACACATTTCTGTTCTTTAGTCCTTCCACCTTCATAGACTAGCTTTTTTTAACTTAATAACCGGGCCTCTGACTCCTAAATTCTAGTCCCGCATTCCACTGTAACATTTTGTCAGCCAGATTCTCAAGCTTTTGCAAACAGGGCCAATACATGCTTCCCATGATTTAGAGTTTGTTGTGACAAAACTCAGGTCTCTCTCTAATGTCTGAATTAGAGATCAAGGAGTATATATGAAACTCCATTTTATATATATAAAAATCCCTTTGACACATTTCCATGATACTTTTACATCTTTAAAATAACATCTACCCATCTCTCTTTTCTTCTACTCCACTGCACTCTCTGGTTTCCCATTTGGAGCTATTTAGGACCTACAGTTTGCACACTGACTGTGTTGTTATATTCTGTTGGATATTTCTGTGAGATAGGACACTTTTACAAGCTTACCTTCCCACAATTTTGTTATATTATAATGGTGGAAATGAGAAGTGAGATGTTCATGCTCTGCTGTGTTCATTTTCTGTGTCTTTAAATGGGAGGTATAGTATCCTTCCTCATATTTAGGGCAGACTGACTCAAGGCAGCTGTTGTTAAGATGAGTGACAAACACTGTGCTTTCTCTGTCATGTGGAGCTTACTTATTTCTCTCTTATTTCCTTGTTTTCCTTAACCTAAATAGAAGGCCATTTGTCCTTCACAATATGTTCTGGGTTTGAGGAAAATGGTAGCACTCTCACAACCTGCAAAAATATTTCAGGTAAAAGTGGTAAGTGCAAAGGGTGTGAAACTTATAGGACCTCAAATTGACAATGGTGAGGAAGGGGCAGAATAAAAACAATATTTAAGGACACATATGCTGTCTTTTCTGTAAACCTACTTAGTTTTGAAGATTGTAGTATATTCTTGCAGACAACTGTTGTTTCTTACTATCTGAACTGAGGAAATTGCTTCCTGTAGTTCACCATCTGCAGGAAAAGGGGGGATTGTTTCCAGTCTATAGAACTCAGCCTCTGGTCAGGTGGAGCTCAGCCAGAACAGTTTGCTGTCATATCATTGATACTAGCATTAACTGCTACTTCATATACTGTCCAGGGCCATGCTTATCTGGAAGTTTCTTCTAATAGCTAAAGTGATTCTAGGTCTTGAAAGTGGCACAATTTGTTGAGAGAGGCCAGGCTGCATAAGCCTCCCAAGCACATTGTGCTATACACATCTTGCAGATATTTAGCTGGCTAATTGTAAATCGGAATAACCGTCAGTTCAGAAAACAGCCAGAGCTCACCTTATGTGCTGCACTGGCATCAGATTAACCATGAGGGAATGGAGAGCTACCTCACATGATGGAGCTGTTTGGGCACACTGAGTCATGTTCCAGCACTTCCACAGCAGCTTCTGTGTGAGCCGTAGCCAGTGAAAATCCTTTTAACATGTTAGAGAAATTTCCTTCTGTCTTCAGAAAATTTTATTGATAAAATAGCCATTTTAAAATGTGGTAAGTGGCACCTGAAGAAATCTTTATTTTATATGACACTGTTAATGAAAAGATATTTTTAAAGAGCAAACTTTAAATATTATATAGGCCCTTTTATAACATAAAAATTATTTTGCTTGACCTTCAACATGCTTTTATACTGCTGACTGATGGTCATATGTGTCCTGGTTCCGTGTAAAAAGGGGTTCAGGGCAGGACCCACACGGAACAGAACTATGTACTCGCCTCTCCCCCACCCCCTAGAGAGAGAGAGTGAGACACTTTTTTAAAAAAAATGAAGTATATTGTTTAACAAGGAACAGAAAATGAAAAAGGGAGGTAAGGAAAATAATATATATAAAGATCAGGGGAATAATACAAAAGATAAAATATACAAAACCCTCAGAAAATGGTTCCAGGGTCCCACGGAGTGAAAGGAGAACTTTCCTCTCCGAGCTCCAAGGCAGGAGTGAAACAAAAAACCACTCCCTGCCTCTTATCAGACTGTGTGTGGGAAGGGGAGGGAACACAATGGTTTCACTCCCACCCGGGGTCCTCCCAGTTGCTGGAAGGTCACGCCCCCATTCCAAGCCTCAAACCACAACAATATGATATTTATGCTTCATCAAATGCCAAAAAGTATCTGAAAACAATATCAAGTAAACTACTTCATGCTTATTTACGTTTGTAACTTCATATTCTCAAAGAAAGTTAAATAATCAAGGGTTGTTTAAAGTCAAGAATGTGAACACATTGGTGTTAGTATTCTAATAGCAATATTTTCTCAATATTCAGGGCACTTTCAAAAAAATAAAATTTAATTGATTTTAGGTACATTCTTACTGAAAGCTGAAAAGGGCATTAATATTTGCATCCCCTTGCTGATTATATTTCTGCAGTGTCATTTATTGCAACGTAGCATAATTGAAATGAAATATGACAATATAACAATATTTTATCCAGAATGAGTTATAAACTAGAAAAAGGAGACATCTTAAAGAAAAGATCTGAAAGGAGGAAGCAACTCAGTATTTGGAGACAGAAGTAGAAGGGTAACCTGGAGATGGCTTTAGAGAGGTTTGAAAAAAGAGTCCAAATGTGAAAAATATTGGCTAGTTTGTTTTAGACAGCAAGATGTTAAAAACTGGGCATGAAAATATTGAAAGTGTACTAAAAAGAATGAATATATGAATATTCACATGAAGATTCAAACAATGAGCATGTCAAGAAAAGGTCATCAAGATATTTAATGTCAACGTGAACTAAAACCCTAGCAGAACCTCCTTGAGGCCAGGCCAGCTGCACTGTCCAAGCAGTTGTTCATCACAGGTTTCCTTCACAAGCTTCATAGTTGCCCTGAGGGAGACCATTAGAGATAGATGTGTACATTTTTTTCTGCCATTTTATTGTAAATGTAGGAGGGGATTTACTCAATGTATTTTCATGTAGCTGCTAAACTACTGAGCAAGCAAAACCAGCTTTTTCATATTGAACATTAGCTAAATGCACATTTCATTAGAAAGGAATATGGGAAGTGCTGTTAAAAAATAAATTATAGTATAACCATTGCATTAGCAAAAGACCCTCAGCAACTTGGCTGCAAAATCTGAAGTCTTCACTAACTTTAAAAGAACTGTATCTAGCAGTATCTATTATTACTGTGTGTAGTTAATGTTCTGAATAAATAAAGACTGTTCTTGTTGTAAGGGCATTGAACATTACTAGCCAGAACTGGGTTTTATCTGTCAGCAAAACAATTTTCTGAAAAACATAAATTTGGAAGGGAAGAGGAACAGACAAACTGGAGGCCTGTGTTTCATATGGGAAACAATTCTTGTCAGGAAAAACACTTTTTTTTTTTTTTTTTCTTTTACAGTTTCACTTCAGCATTTTTAAAACAAGTGGTTTTGCTTGGTCTCAGAACCAAAACAAATCCATTCTTCATGCAGCTCTGTGTGGAGCCATTATCAAATATCCTTTATTTGACAGTGCACATTCCCATTAGTCAGTCAGCTTATGAGTACCCCAGGTTTATTCATGCAGCAATAACTTCAAGTACCAATCAAGAGTTCCTGGCAAAGTCCAGCTCCATGATGACCTGAAGTCAGTGTGGTTCGAGTTCTTGTGCCCACGTTTCTACAAAAGCAACTCTCTACACCCAAAGAAAACCTTAGAGATCATTAGGAGGACCTCAGAGATATATCACTAGTAATGGTGGCAACAAACGAAAAAAAAATGATTTTTTTCTCTGATTCCTGTGAGTTTCATGACAATCTGCAACCGGGTAGAGATGGAAAATCCTAGCCTTTGTTTTGTAAGACTAAGGCTTTTTAAAACTACTTTCACTGCTTAGAGAAATGACTCTTCTCACAGACCTAAAGCAGTGACTTAGAACTGCAGGAGTGATAAGCAAACATTTCGTGTTTGAAAGGTGCAACAGTTACAAAATAACTATACCAAGAAAATACTATATTAGTCTTTTTTTTAAATACCATATATGTTTTCTTTGCAAGTTGATTTAAAAAAAAACTCTGAAACTGGACTTTTGTTCTACAATATTGTTTACATTCAGTTCTTTTAATTTATTTTGTTCTCATAGATGCACTCTAAAGTTTCAACAGTGTGGAGACTCATTCATGTTTGATCAGTTCTACCTTACTTTACTTCAGCAGATACAAGAAACACAGTGAAATTTTTCCATAAACAGGTAACTTTGTTAATAAACTAAACAAAAATTAAAATATGAACAGCCTCTAGACTGAGTTATTCTTTACTTATGGGTGAACTGTAATATGCAGAAAAACTAGACATTACTGGACAAGTTTGCAATACCATTTTGGTAGGAAATATAACAGAAGTTTTCTTTGAGAACTCTCATATGGAAGAGAGCAATAGAGACAGTTCACCTGATAAATACCAGTGAGATGAGGTAAATCCATAAATTAGGCTCTATTATTAAAACCAGTTGCTTACCTACAGTTACTACATTAGTCTATCATTTCAATATAATGTTCAATTTTAATATTTTGTATTGTCAATAAAGGGCTTTGTGCTGAATCACATCATTCGTTTATTAGTATGTCTTTGACTGCTTCACACGCACTTGTTGAAAGCTGCCTTTAGCTGGGAACACCACTAAACTACAACTGCATTTTTACTGTAACCATTTTGCCTTTGACGTTTTCACACAGAGTGAAAAGGGGAAAGAACACTTAAAGAACTGAAACATTATTCCTACTGTTTCTACTTCTGAAGGCAGAAACACTTGCTGAAATGTATATGAACCATGCGCTATTGTTCAAACCACCAAATAAAAGTTCAGCACCCAGATGTTTAAGGCATCAGACAGTTACAGGAAAGAGGCCTGTTCCAAAACAAGTCTACCCATTTGAAACCACACTGCATAACTTTTTGTCAAAGATTTACTGTGCCATCCTTTCTTCTGCAGCTACTTTTTGTGGAAAACAAAAGGAACATAGGTAAGAATACTTGACTGTCACCTGATATTTTAGCACTGATGAGAGCTGTTTACAATGATAAACACTGATATAAATATTTTAATGTTGTCATCCTGAACTTTGCAATAAAATTGGATTCACAGCTGCAGCTTTATATTTCTAGATATATGAGATATTCCTGTAGGTAAAAAAGAAACATGGGGATATAGGTAGACTGATCAAGGTCATTTGCCTTTTATTATATATTTTAAGCTTTGACTATTACCACATGACCTTTGATGTATGTGTTTATTTAGAATAAAACTGAAAAAGTTATTTTTGGTATCATGTTTTATTAAATTTTTATCAGATGTAGTCTTTAATGACATTTTATTTCCTATAAAATCCTGCAGAAATCAAAAACCCATTGAAGATAAATAAATGCAAATACTTAAAAGAAAGTTAATACTTAGAGGCAATGCAGGTTTATTCAATATTTCTGAAATTAGACCTATAGGAGTTCAAGTAGATTTTTCACCTTCACTAGAGTGTGATTTACTCTTTTTAATTAACAATCCTCCTACCATGACTTTATTATAGAGGAAAACGCGAAGGAACATCAGAAGAGCTCTCACTCAGAAAAATAATTATGCCAGCTGTCAATTACTGCTTTAGAGTGAAATATCTCTAATTCTTCCTAGCTTTAATTAACTGGTATTTGTATAGGCAGAAATACTGAGTACCTTAACTACCTTTACAAAAAGAGTGGTTACCATCCAGGTGAGTAAACATGATATACAAAAGCAGAAGTCTAGTTTTCAGGTATGTCAAAATATTTTAACCATCAGTCCTTGAGATATTTGCTGAGGCAAGTGTCTGTGACAGTAACAATAACAATAACTGATGCACAGACAGGGGAAGTGTTAGACTTCAAAATACCACACCCATGATTCTTTGTTACCTTTCTGTGCAAGAGAAAGCTTCAGAAGAAAATAGTGAAATAAAAAAAGAGTCGACTGATTTAAATACTCTGAGTATTTAAAAGGAGTAGACTGATCTTTGACTCCAAATTAGTTTGTGTTATATCTTTGTTTCAGAAACACCCAAGTTTGCACATCTGTAGAAGGACTCTACTTTTCAGACTATCTCAGGGCATTTGTGGAGCTGTCCCCTGAAGCTCTAAACTTTATAATAGCTGATCACACCTGAACGGATATCCAAATGCCTAAACTAAAACCACAAGACTCATCTGGCACAGGAGACAGCTCCTGACCTGGTACAAACCAGCACAACTCCACTGATTTTAGAGGATCCACATTCTCATGTGCTATCTCAATAATTTGCCAGAATGTATTATATACTTCAGTTCTTTGAAACTAGCTGTGATAACAGAAGTCTTCAGTTATATAAAATAAATCATAAAGTCAGTTTATTGCCTGTCTCAGTTTTTCTCTGGAAAATGATTCTGCCAGATGACATTAACCATATCTCTTGACCACTCCAAAGCTCACAGTAGTCTCTAGAAAAATAGTTCTTTAATGTGTCTCATTCTCAATTTATATACCCAAAAAAAAAAAAAAAAAAAAAAGAAAAAAAGATGAATGCCTGTTGTCTCTTTTCCCTGAAGTAATGAATATGGCTGGATTAAAAACAAGATTTCCATCTTATGATAAATGTCAGAGTTCTGGCATTTGTTTTCAGTTTCTGATGTGAACAAAACAGGCTTTCAAGAGCTTTGGGGAAGAAAAGATAGAGCGAGACATTTTCAGAAGAGCCAATACTCATAGCATGCATGAAAATTTTAGATTCTCATCTGTACCTGGGGAAGAACAGACTTAATGCCTTATTTTCTATGTCCTAAGTGAGAGCACTTAGCAACAGCTTTCTCTGGGGCATTTTGTCTTGCTCAAAAAGTCTACCCTGGGTCCTAATAATCTTTTCAGACAAACTTCAGCTGGTGTCAGGATAACTTCATGAAATGTGTTAGTCTGAAGGAATCTGTGTTTTGACTGCAAATTTTAAATAAAAAATATTTTACCTCAGCCACCAGCTATGAGCCCTAACAGTGGTACAGCCCCAAACCCTGCCTAGTCCCAGCCTGGCAGAGATGGCTTTCAGGGGTAGGTGGTGGTGCCAGGGACCCAAATCAGTACTCCCCAGAGGATGGAGGACCTCACTTCCCAACTCCAATTGGAATAGTACCTATGCTTTCTGCCAGCCAATGACCAGGCTTACAGCCTGAAATTATTGTGACTGAAAGAATAATGGAATGGGCTAAATGCTTCCACCGTGAGGCATCCAGGCCAGACACCTGAGATGTACTATGGTTCCTTTCTGTGTAGAGCCATAAAAAGTGCCTGTATGGAGCTCTGGGACTGATATCAAGCTATAGAAAAAAAAGGCTTATTTATTTTCTCTCACCAAAATCTTCTAGTTTCACATTAATCAAACGGCAAGTGTGGCAGCTTTTGCCCTTCTTAGAACTCTGCTAATTCCTTTCTTTCCCTTTTCCTCATTGTATGTTTTCTTGATTGTTAATCCAAGTAAGACATGAAGATTTCACCTCTTCTGGTTAAAAAAGAGAAAAAGAATATTAGAAATGGGTATTTTACAGTACGCTATAATTTTCAAATAAACCTTAAATATGGTTTCAGCAAATGGCACTCTTACAAAAAGTGATATTTCTTTAAAACCTTGTTTTATCTACTAATTTTATACAAACATGATACTGAAATTTCAACTAATTGGGTGCTACTAAGTAGTATGAAAATATGGGCAAGAGAATGATCCCTTGACCTTTTCAGCAGTTAGAAATAGGACACACAATCACACGGAGTAGTTGGCCCAAGTGAAACATAAAAGTGGAGTTGTTTTGATGTCATCTCATAATACTGTGCCATTTAGACAAAAGAAGCATCTGGATGTAGCTTTGCTTGGCTCAGTTAGGCATCTTACTAACAAGCTTGCTACCAAAAACTATCATGATCACTTAATCTTTCTATTTAAATCTGTAGAGGGCAAATGTAACTCATGTAAGTTCATGAGAAAATGTAAGTCACTTGGCCTATGCAAGCCAAATCTTCAGTCTAGGCTGAACGTTCACACTAGGCCAAATCAAGGTCCCCCATTAAACAAGACTCTTATTTTACTTACGAGATGTTGTCTTGAAGAATTTAGTGAAAATAAAAGCAAACTTGATAAGTGATTTTGTTTCACGGAGTCAGCATTACACTTGTGACTAAAATTTCAGACAAGATGTGAGAAACCTGACAACAAGCTCTCTGTAATAGCTGATACTAACAGGGAGCTTATTTTGTGGTATCCTGAGGGAACATTTGAGAATCAAACTTATTCTGTGCTTCTCAAAAAATTTAAAGTATTTTTCAGTTTTCAAGTCATATTTTTCACCAAAAATACCCATTTGCCAATAGGTATTATACATTTACCCTACAAACAATAATACCTGTAAAAACTGTAAATAAATTCTGAGTCTGACCATATCAGTTAAAGAGACTATCCCATGGATATTTAAACTTCAGTTATTTAAGGTAAAAAAAAAAAACCAAACAAATGAAAAAAACAAAACAAACAAACAAACGAACAAAAAAAAAACAACCAAAAAAAAAAAAAACACAACCAAAAAAAACCCCTTCAAATCTATAAAGGTTGATTAGGAAAAAAATCAAGAACCAGACTACTGGTGATATTTCAGTCTCACAATTTGCAGGAAGCTTCAAATAGATATTTATTGACCCTTGTGGATCTCACTGAGAGGGCAAGAATAGGGCTTTAATGATAAAATTTAGATGACTCTTGTTATCCTAAAGCAGATTTGCTCTTAGGTGTCCATTGGGACAGAGTAGCATTTTGATCAGCAGATATTGGCACAAGCTCCATGGAAAAGAAATTATTTTAACCTTGCACATGAGAAGTGATTAGTTGATATACTGAGACCTGCGGCGGTGGCAGCGCTTGGTACCGGCGGTGCTCGCTGCTTTGTTTTCGCCGGCAGCTGTTTCACGGGCGCAGCCATGGTGGAGGGGGCTGCTCCCGGTACCCAGGTGGGAGGGGGCGTTCCGGCCCCTTCCCGGCGGCTTCGGTTACCTGAGCCGGGGGCGGGACCCGGGGGCGTGGAGCCGAGGAACGGCCGGCCCCCGCCGGAGGCGGGCCCCGCCCCGGGCGCGGG
>NW_008622265.1:0-5882 GCF_000691845.1 Merops nubicus | reverse complement strand
TTCGACCAAATCCAGGTTTTTAACGTACCCAAAACCCGGCACAAGCTTGTACGAAAACGAAGTTTTTGCCAGACAGTCAGTCCTAGGTTCACCTGAGAGCACACTGAACTATCTTCGAAATGTCCTCTTAATATAAGAGTCCGTGTTCGAAGTGCCACTTATAACTTTGCAAAAATATATTTCGCAGGGGGTTTTAAACCCGCTGGTTTTGCCTGGGAAGAAAACAGCCCCAGCGGGACCCCCGTATTACCTCCAGGGTGGTCGTCAGTGAAGAGGAGGGCAGTGGCGAGTAAAGGAGGGATGGGCAACGATAGCTTTCTTCCCAAATAAAAGGTTTTAATAACATGAAAATAACAAACAAAAACACCTGAGGCAGGCACTGAAACAGCACCCACCCCAGGGGAGAAGCGAAAGAGCCTGTGGCCTTGGGGCCAGGGGTTTTTAACAGGTTGGTAGGTGGGTTTACAAAGGCATTGTCCTGTAAGGATACCTGGATGGGTTACCTACAGGTCAGGGGTTCAATGGGTGTTAGGGGATTGGTCTTGTGGTGGCTAAGCCAACCACAACCTGGGAAAGGTGGAAAATTCTGGATGTGTGCCCATGTCTGGGGACAAAGAGGCAACAGAAACCTCTGTCTCCAGGAGGTGCACTGCAACACAAAAGCATCATCAACATCCATTTGTCACCCCTCAGTCACAGGATCCCAAGAAATTCCTGAAGCCATTGGGAATAAAAGATTTCCTTTAACACCTCCTGTAGACAAATTAGAGTTCAAAGGAGGGAAAAAACATTCAGCACTTATTTATTATTGGAGGGTAGATTAGTGATATTAGGGAAGAAGAACTGACAACTGACTCACCAAAGAGGAGAACACATCTCTTTGCTTCTGCCACTGCTACTTTACAAGTTGACCTCCACCCCAGCTCTTTTCACAGCATCAGGTTTAGCAGGTGAGTGATAATAAGAGTCCAGATAGTGCAAAGAACAGACTGCTGCTTGAGCAGCACAACAGCTAGTCATCATGTAGTTCTTGCCAAGCAGCTCTCAAAGGACATCACACTTTCAGTCCTCTGATATATTTTGTTTTTAAGCAGACCAAACAGAGTAAAGCTGGGACACTTTCGGAAGCATAAACTGTGGTCTACTGCACCCTTCCCTTTTTCCTCGCTCCCTTCCCTCACCATTGCACCTTGTGAGAGAGACTGCATGTACTGTCTATTGACTGCATATAACTTTGATGAATGACAAATCTTGCTGTTCATAGAACTACTGTGGAGTTAAGTTCACTTCCACGGCAATATCAAACTATCAGATAATTTATTGACAAGAGATTCATAAGAAGTTTTATACAACTGCATACATATGCACACACCAGCACATTACAGACACATACAACTAACTAGACAGAAGATATTAGTGAAATGTGTCCCTTGCTTATTTTCTCATGCTTTAGAGACTTGACCTTTTTGTCAGCTTTCTAGTATTTTAAAGATCCACACCACATTTCCACATCTTGGAGAGAAAATATTCGTAGTATGCATGACTGCTTTACTTTCTCTGGCAGACTGAACATGTTCACTTGTCTTTTCCAAAGGGTGGCATCATTTTAGTGCTTTCTTCATTTTATGTAGTAGTTTACATTTTGAAGCAGTGTGAAGACTTTAATCCTCACAGTGTCTTCATGAGAACTGAGAGGAAACATTATCTCTGTTTTTCAGATAGGGAAAGAGCTTATACACACACGCACACACACACATCCCTATCCCTATCAAACTGCAGTGGCTCAGTAAATTATTACCCGTTGGCTGACTTCTGGTAATAATGTGAACCTCATTGAGCTGCTCTTATAATTACTTAAATCTCAGTAAAAGAGATCTACAACAAGGTACTGGTTAGGTATGGCATAATCTCAAAGTACAGTACCTGTGTGCAATTGCAGGGATTCAGCTGTCATCACGTCATCCTATGCATGCAAACTCACAGAACAAAGTATGTAAACAGTTTTCAGCAACAGCAATACCCAACCGTTTGACTCAACTCACTGCTGGGAAAAGTCTAACCTAAACTGCTGGACTTTGCACTGAAACTCCTGAACACTTGCATACTTCATGTCAATTTTGCTGCAAGTGAGCCCTGAAAGAGGGATGGCAACAAAATTTTGTAGTTTTGTAGTGTCTTTAGCTGCTGCAGCAATTTGAGCATTGACTCATAGTGACACCAAGTGATACAGCTTTTCCCAATACCATAAGATAAATTATTACTAAAGAGAGAATCAAAGTTAACCAGTCTGGATTCAATATTTCATTTCAAAAACATTTTCAGGTTGATTTTGTGCATTTCAGGACTTTACAAAAAGACAAAATGCATATTTTCTATCATCTTCCAGTAAATGTGTAAAACTAAAAAAGCATAACTGAGATTTCTTCTCTACCATTTTTTCCTGTGGAGAGGTAAAGAAATACTCTCTATGAAATTATTTTATAATTTACACAGTGACTCTAAAGCTATTTTAAAAGGCTGGCACAGTTTTACTGCTGGAAATGACAACAAAGGTACAAGTTTGGCCTTCTACATAGTGATCTCTTCCAAGAAGAAGAGAAAGTGACATTCTGTTTTACAGAATTTTAATCAAAATACATTTTTATATTGTAGCCTCTCCATCTTGGTGGCCTAACCATACCAAATTTTCACAGTAAGGCTTTGCCACCATAGCTTAAATATAATATATAAAAGCAACAGAGAGTGTTGATGTAAGAGCATTTAGTATAATGACTGCATCTTGCAAACAGATGTTTAACAAGGAGTAAACAAGAAAGCAAGTACCATGAATTCTTGGAAAAAATGAAAAGAGGGTGAGGGAAATTGCCATGACTGTATCTACAAGTATGTTTATCAGAATATCAAGGACAGAATGGGATTTATATTCTGACTTGCACAGAAATATAAAATGAACAGATCTATATTTATTAACATGCAGAACATATGTAGAGGATAGAATGCACTGCATATGTTTTACAGTGTAACAAATAATGACATAAGGGAGCCAGATATTGCTTCACCATAAAAGATGTTGAGGATGGATGTCATAAGGCATTTGTAGAACACCATGTAAGAGGCAGAACATATTTATAAAAGTGAAAATTAAATGCCATCTGAAAGGACAGGACAGCCCTGCAGCAAATTGATCCTTAGACAATGGCTACCAAAACATTACAGTTGATGGAATGAAGCCAACCAACATTAGTCAGCAATGAAGCCAGTCATAGAACTCACCAGAACCATGCCTATGTTTTGTGGTTGTTCTTTTTTTTTCTGTTTTTTTCTTTTTGTTAAGGCTACTTAAAGGAAATAAAATAATATATGCTTCATACAGTATATCTAGGCAAAGGATAGATTTTAATTTTAGGAAAAAGAATCAGGTGTAAATGGAAAAATATATATAAAAAAAAAACTCTGAAAGCAATTCTTGACTTCATGTGATAAAGTAGTAGAAGAAAGTGACATATAAAATTGCACCATTAGTCAAATAAAATTGTTAGTAGGGTTTAAAATAGTGAGGATGTTGTTTTTGTGGGTTTTCTGTTGTTGTTGAGTTCTTTTCTCCAACATAAGAAAGCTAAAATTTAAAATTACAGAAGACTGATAGTGCAAGACCTATCCATTACTTTTTTTTTTTTTTTTTTTATAAAATTATTGGATGCTTTACCAAATCAGGTATTGAAATAGGTATAATATATTTGGCTTTTATACTATTCTTTGAAAAAGCCCATATCAGTATTTACTGGCTCATCTAGACAAGATGATGTTTTGCTCTAAGAAGTGCATAATATGAAATAACCTATTTATTTGTCTTCAGGAATATATAATCCTGTACACAAAGGAGCAGGATGTACTACTAGATTAACAGAATATGAAACAGGACAAGGAATTAATAGAGGGAGGAAAGAAGATTCTTCAAGACTGATATAATAGAGGTGGAAAGAAATCTGATAATAAAATTTGAAAATGTAGGAACTAAGAATTTCTGTTTAAAGCAGAATGCATCTATTGGAAGAGGCAAAAGAGGAAATCCTGTCATATCTGTCAATATCGCATGTCTGCAAAAAGAATATCAATATTGATTCTGAAATGAATGAAACTCATATGTAGGGCATTTGTAGAAGACAGAGTGAAGTTTATGTACCATTTCAGAGGACACTGAGATCATTCAGAATTCTGAATAGCAACTGAACTCTTCCATGAAGAGAGACTTTGTTGCTTCATTCGTTAAACATGGTAAAGGGGAAAAATATTTACTATGCTGGTTGGAGCTGATTATACAAGAGAACGCTAAAGATATTTATATATGCATGAGTTCAAATAAGCGTATGTTTGCTTTCCCTGCAGAGCATGGTGGGTGGATGTGAGTTAACTTCAGTCAAATGATCCGGTCAACTTTAATTCCCCCTCTGTTTACTAACACAGAATTTAAGTTTCTGACTGCATATTGCTCTTTCCACATAGCTCCTGCTTCATTCAGGGCACACAATGAATAGTGGTACTGAATGAGCAATTTAGAGCATTAAAAAATGGGTTTTATCCTCAGTCAGGGTGGATTTCCATGTATTATTTACAGCTCATCATTCAAGCTCCTGCACTAAATATAGAACTATTCACTTCCACTTGGGCTTCTCATTGTATGTTCATTCAAAGGAATATACCACAAAGATAATTGATTTATCTTTTATAAGACTCTATCAATGGTTTCCTTGTATTTCAGAGGCTGAATTGCAGAAAAATAAGAAATCCCCACAAGTAACTGGAGAAATTCCTGGAGTTTATAATCCAGATCCCAGAATACTACTAATAACAAAACTTACTGCTTTGTGGGTGTCCCAGTCTGTTAACAAAGCAACAGTTCTTTGTCTCATGACCTTAGCTATTACAAAGCTGTAATTCATTCCATACCACAGTCTTCCTGAATGAGACATGACTCCTGTGAAAGATTACTGTGTGACTGTGTAATAAAGAACACAGTTTGGCTGTACCAAAAAAAAATAAAAAAAAAATCAAACAAGCAATTTTGTTCCACCATTTCCTAACTTCAGAGTTGTTCTGGTTTCAGCTGAGATGGACTTAATTTTTATTTTCTTCCTAGTAGCTGGTACAGTGCCATGTTTTGGATTTAGAGTAAGAATGTTGTTGATAAGACACTGATGTTTTAGTTGTTCCTATGTAGATCTTATACTAAGTTAAGGATTTTTCAGTTTCCCATGTTACGTCAGCAAGCAGGTGCACAAGAAGCTGGGAGAGAGCATGGCCAGGACATCTGACCCAAACTAGCCAAAGGGATATTCCATACCATAGAACATGATGTTCAGTATGCTGATGAGTAGATGAGCTGGCTGGGTGGATCCTGCTGAGGCATCGGTCAGTGGGTGGTGAGCAATTGCACCATGCATCACTTGCCTTTCTTAGGTTTTTCTTTTCTCTCTCTCTCTTGTTTTTTATTATTACTTTTCATTACTGTTATTATTATTACATCATATTTATGAACGTATTTTATTTTAGTTATTAAATCATTCTTAACTCACAAGTTTTGCTTCTTTTGTTTTTGATTCTGCTCCCCATCTCACTGGGAGGGTGAGTGAGCATCAGCATGATGATTAGTTGTTAGCTGGGCTTAAACCATGAGAAGTGTTTTTCACAGAAATGTGAAATTCATAACATATATGTATAAATTATCTGAATCTTAAATGATGTTCAGGAAAATTTTTTTCTTTTCCTGAAATGGAAGGAAATACTCCTTCCAGAAGTGTTTGAATTGGTATTTAGAATTCTTGTATTAGTCATGTATAGGTGGTTACTTTCAAGTATGAGTGTCACGAACCAAGGGATGAAAA
>NW_008622264.1:4595-22865 GCF_000691845.1 Merops nubicus | reverse complement strand
ACAGGAAGGTTGCAAACCCTTTACAGCTTTTTAAGTAATTGTTGAATGTGTCCATTCCAGTTGGGCTTTGCACCTTTAACTCTACAGAAGCAGAGAGACACTATTTCATCTCCCACTCTATTAAGAAGTTTTGAAAATAATGGGGTTCTGACTGTGTGTTAGTAGCTCTTCACAGAGTCAAGAGCGTTTTCCATACCTTCATTTTCTCCAGCTCCTGCAGCCTCTCTTCTAGCTGCTCCTGAAGTGCCTCCTTCTCGTTGGTCAGCTGGGCACAGCGCTCCTTGTGCGAGCGCAGCATCTCCTTACAGCGCTGCAGCAGGTTCTCCTGCCGCCTCACCCTCTGCTTCAGAGCCTCCAGGGTTTTAGCAGGATCCTCACTGCCCTCTACAGGACAATACACCGGTATTATCGTATGCTGGACAAGCTTCAAAACCAAACTAGTATTCAGAAAGGTTTTCTGTGCAATGAAAAAGCTACAATTTATAAACCTGCCTGCTGCTCACAGAATATTCACAGGCAGGAAAAAATGCAAAGCCAAGCAAACCTCTCAAGTGCCAAGCACACAGATTCCTGCTTTCCCAGGGCTGGGTATGACGTCAGTTCTAAAATATCCAGGTTGGCAACACTACATTAAGCAGGATAAAGGCCACATTTAGTGTCTTTCCAAGCTGTATAACCAGCAAATTAGGGAATACTTCACTGTGTGTTCTGCTCTGACACTCTGGAGGCTGCAAGAACACTTGGCATGAAAACAGGATCTGACACCTTCAGAGGTTCTGTTCACAACTACAGTCTTACACACTACAGTCCACAGCAGACTCCAGCACAAGGAACGTCTTTAACCCTGACTTAGGAATGGGATACTTATGTCATCTCCTAAGCACTACAAAAGACATGATGCTAGGTAAGAAAATCTCTGATCTAACCCTTCAGGATATACAAAAATCATGTCAGGTGCTGAACAAAGATCACTTCAAGATGCATGTTCACCTCTGTCTGAACCCTGCCTTTTATGAAGGATACCAACGAATGACACTTTCATTCTACATCAGCATGACAATGTTCCTTTGATCAGTAATCAAACATATACAATACTGGGAGTCATTCAATTCAAATAACTTCCTTCAATTATTCAATTGCATGAATATCAAAATTGATTTTTGCTTCTACTTCTCCCCCGAGATAAAAAAAGAGACTGGCAGCTGGTCTCCTTACTAAACTCCAGGGATTGGTCCTTGCTCATGTGGGACAATTTTTTAATGACATTAAGTGGGGACAGGACCAACCTCTACCAGCAGAAGCAATAATTACAATAGCATCATAATTACTGACAAAGTCAAGATGTATCAGATTGGAATTCTTATGAAAACGTAGTATCTTAAAAGGGTTATTCTGTCCTCTGGCTGCCACACTGTTTTCAAAACAATTGTCTCCTTCTAGAAAATACATCTTCATTACAACATGTTCAGCCCTAAGTATTTTTACTCCATCATAAACAACAGCACACTGATTCCCCAAAATTCAAGATCTCTTGAAAAAGATGCAATACTTACCATTGCTTCCTGGTTCCACAGTATTTTCTGTACTGATTTCTTTTGTTGGACTCTGAACTTGTGGATCAGATTGGGTATTTGGATCAGGCAATTCAGTGCCTGTCTGACCATTTTGTAATCTCTGTTTCAGCAATGATACCTAAACAAAATGTTCTTTTTGTTAAAAACCAAGGATTTTAAGTAGATCATGTTTTCATCTTCAAAAGTAAAGAATTAAATAAAACTGATATTAGCAAGCAGAGAAAGGAAAAAAGCTGTACAAACTTTTTTAGCATTTTTAAAAATCAGAATTGCTTTCAATTCACAAAAATAATATCAGTATGAGTGGAGAACCAAAGACCAATTAAGCAAAACACACAAATTCTGCCAAAGCAACTTTACCTCAAATACCTGCTAACGTTATTTTCTTGATAACAGAGGCATTACAAAGGTATTTAAGTGCAGATTAAACAATCATATTCAACATAAGAGACTTTACAAAGGAAAACATTACAAAGATATCTTCCACAGCAAAGATGCACTCAAATTCTAGCTGATCATAACTTCTCAAGAAGCTTTAAAACACTGTAGTAATTACAACAAAAAATGGACATGCATTATAGGAAATAGATAATTTAAGAAAAAAAGTAGGAGGAACAGTTCTACAGAACATGTGTTGGGTAAAGGATCTTACCTGAGTCTGCAGGACACTAATAAGTTGATCCTTTTCTTCTAAGGAAGCATCAAACTCCTCTTGGAGATGTTTCTTAGCTTGTTGATCCATCTGGAGCTCCTGAGAAATCAAAGCATCTCAAAAATGAGAACTGAAATGTGAATTTAAAAGGCTTATCAAAATATTAAGAAATAATATTGAAAATACCTCTTTGCAATTGAGAGTCAAGCACAGAACCATACAGTGGGCATTTCTTTTACAATACAACATTCCACATAACATAATAATAACCCATTATAATACCAGCACTTAAAACAGCAAAAGTCTGGATTTGATGCAAAATTATCAGACTCTTCCCAAAAATAAGTTTGTGTAGGGATCACTTCAGGCCTGCTCCCAAAAACTATTTTCCAAGCACACACTTCTCCTGGAATTTGCAGACTGCACTTGTGTAAACTAGATTTGTCATTTAGCCACCAGACTAAGTCAACATAAAGAGCAGAAATGTAAATCTCTCTCATGCTCATTCAATACACTAGCACTCTAAGATGAGAAACGCCATTTAGAAGAGCAGACAGTTGGATTTTTATTCCTAAAACCTGTCTCAAATCAGAAAGCCTGAAAATGCCAAAGAACATAACTAAGCAGCTTTACTTGCAACTTACTTGCATTTGTTTGGCTGAACACTTTTAGAAACTTGTAGATGTTGACTAAATGCATTAGTAGGAACTACATAATCCTATGAAATATTGCCTTAGTGAGGTTTCTTTCATTTACTTCCTATGCTTTTCAAGATTGAATATTTGCATTTCTTTAAATCACTATTGTTCTAACAGAAAATAAATTTAAGTTAAAATTATTTCACAGTGCTTATTGAGAAAATCAGAACCATACACAGTTCATGCATGCACTGTAACTGATTTCCCAAGCTTGTATTTTGTTATTTATGTGTTTGCTTCATCTACACATATCTTCCCAGTGATATACCCCAGGAAACTAATGGTTCTTGCAAGAATCACTGGTATAAAACCAAACACCACCCACAAACATGGGTTCTGTTGGCAAAGTTAGAGGGCAACAGTAAGAAAGGATGGAAGAGCAAACAAGAGACAAAACACAGGGCACTGGATGCTTCCTGTGTTGCTTTCCCCCAACTCTTTCTCTCACTTTCATCATCTCTGGCTGCCTATCCCTCATCTCTAGCAGTGAATCCCAGCTGCCACAGCTGAGCCTGCCCAGCACTTCACAGGCATCACTGGGAAAACTAGTCCTCTCTCTTCCCAAGTAATTACATCCACTTTTTAACCCTGAATTGCCTCAGGTTCTCAGCAGCACTTCTGCCTCACGCTTCTGAGCTTTAGAATCAAATCCTTCCAGGCAAAGCAGCCCAGCTCAGTGTAAGATCAACTGCCAAAGAGATTTACTGAAACCAACATAGAAACTTTGGATCCTCTTTGGGTCCCAAAGCCCCTTCAGATCCTTGCCTGAGAAGGAGAACACTGAAGACTGCTGCTGAGGAATTAATCTTAACAGGGAAAACTGAGGTAAGCTAAAGACACACTAATTTCCAGGGGCTATTTCACACCATGAACTTGGCCTCAGAGGAGACTTAGTTTATTCTTACATGGTCCTTTTAGAAGGAACTTGTCCAAGTCAACATATTTATGGGGAAAATGGATTGTATGATGAAGAAAAGGATTTTTTAAAATTTACTTCTGACCACAAATTAATATGATTAATGCTACTCTGTAGCATTTTAGCTTCCACAATGGCAAGGTACAATTTTATGTGTAATTTTTCTTTTAAGCCTGTTTTACCCAAAGCTGTTAACACTTGTGCTTCCAAATGACAAACTATTTTTTGAAGTTTTTCAATTACTATAAAAAGAATTCCAGTGTTAGATTTGAAGGAATCTTTAAACCTACAAGATTTATAAGAATTTTACACTGAATATATATACAAATGTCTGTGTATATATATATACACACACACACACACACATCAGCAAAAAAATATAAAACACATCTATGTGAAACAGAAGGACTATGACAGCAGAAGTGAAAAGTATGCACACATCCAATCCTGTTTTCATAATCACAAGGTTTCTCTCTGGTGTGCCTTCCAAACTTCAACAAGTATCAATAAAAACTAAACCTACTGGAGTATGAGGATATAGACTTAACACAGAATGAGCTTCTTTCATTTGACCTTGAAGTGAACTTGGAGAAAACAAACAAACAAACCAACCCACACCCCACAACCTGGCACTTCTGTCAGCAATGCTGAGAGTCTTCCCCCTCCTATGGGCTGAGTTTAGCTTAGGACAGGGACCTCACCATGGTCCTACCTAATGTTATGTTTGAAATCAAACTATACTGCAATTCCACAAAAACAATGTAAATATAACTGAGAACAAGATTCGTTTCTTTTTTTTTTTTTAATTTTATGATCATTTTTTTATTGTTCTGTATTAAAAAACACTTATTCTATTTGCCTAACATTAGTATTTCTCAGAACATTGCACAGTGACATCCACTGCTGGGCCCAACAATACTGTAAGGACCACACACATTCCTACCTATTTCAGAGCAAACTGAAAAGCAGTTTGATCAGTACAATGAACTGCTCTGCCTCAGAGTGTAGCAATAAGCTGCTGCATGAGAAAAATGCCTGAGAAATATCCCCATATAAACAGATGAAAATAAGCACTAAAAAAAACCTGCTGTGGGATGAAAAACATTCTGAAGTGAAGAAAAGAAATAATAAAAAGCTAGGCAGAGAAAGATGCTATGTATGTGTGCTGTAAAGTAAATAATCAATAAAGGAAATTACCTCTCTCAGTTCTCCAATTCTGCGAAGAGCTTTATCCTGACTTTGACTCAGAATGCCCTTAAAAAAGGAAGAATAAGCATCAGGTGTATTAAATATAACTTTATAAAGTATAAATAAATTAGAATTTTAGCATAAGATTTAATGACTTGTATTTCCCTTTTAAGTAAAGCTTGAGGTGTAGGTATTATCCTAACCTGCCAAGCATGGGCTGGCAATCTGTCACCTGAATTGATGCAATAAAACAGGCTGGAGCACAAGAGCTTCACAGTTGTTCTGACAAACCAGTATTAGCCTGGCTTCCTTAGAAATCTCAGCTAAGAAAGAGCCTTTTGTCATACACACACATATATACACACACAATGCTAATTAATAATTAAATCTCAGTTTGCACCCCACATCTAAGATTGAGAAAAGCACCCAGGAAAGGGAGGATGAAGAGTAATGCTCACCTGTAGCTTCTTCTTCTCCCGCTGGATAACTTGATAGGCAGACACCAGCTAAAACACAGAAATCAGGTGTAATTATGATAATGCATCCATTTACAGCTACCAAAATAATTCACCCAGTGATATCACTATCTGCATTTTCAAACTCTTCACTTCAGAAAGCTCATCTGAAAGAAATGTAATTTTTTTTCCAGTTTCTTTTTTTCCCTTTATAAAAACCTCTGATGTGTTTAGAAAGGAAACCCTACAGGACAAAATGATGAGGTGACTCAGTGTTCATGCAGTTTTCCCTTCACTGAAAAGATTTCTAAGAAGAGCCATGCTTCAATACAGGCAGTGAAGCTCCAGCTGTATCAGAAAGTTACATCCCAGACAGCTGCCCCATGGGGATGTACATTTTTAAGCATGCACATCCCAGAAAGCTTAAGTAAAATAATTTTTACAGTGAGTATTCATTAAAAAATACACTTATAAATCTAGTTTAAAAAAGACTGTGTAATACTGAATGTTCTCATCTCATGTGTTTTGCATATACCCAGCATAAAAGGAAAGACTGGAATTGGACAATATTTCTCATTATAAGCTGACAAAAGGACTTCATGAGCAACTGCACAATTTAATTAAAAATTTCATCACAATTGCCTAAGCTGTCCAAAGCTGAAGTAGCATAATTGCAGTTGGAACTAGAATATTGTTTCCAAATTGCTGAAAAATTCAAGGAAAACAAATACAAAACACCAAAACCAGAAATCTTTACATCAAAAGATAGCTTCACATTCTTATTTAAAATAAATTAGGATTTTTCAGAGTTCAACGTGACTCTTAATTTTAAAGGCACAGTTATTTTGCACTTAAAACTAGAACTACTATGGATGGTTTCCCTTAGCGTATGTTTGAGCTGCTGACTTTGTATCCTACTTCAAGTGGGAAAAAAAAAAAAATTACTACATCTTAAATACTCACGATATACTGAAAATACTTTCCTCCAAGCTCCAGCAAAAAAATTATTTCCAGATGAACTAAGAAACTCAGAAATATTAAAAAAAAAAAAAAAAGCCTTTTTGATAGAGAAATTATTTACACACAGGAGAAGGAAAGGATTTCCACATCTTATTATCAGAAAAACATTTGACTTATCTAGGCTCAAAATAATTAGACTTACAATAATAATTTAACTCCCATGCTAGCTGTGAAGTTGATCCATTTGTTCCAGATTGGAAAACAGATTATCCATTGCCCCTCTCTTCCAGGTAAGTCAGTCACAACGTTGCCTACCTCTGAGTACTTTCCCCTGTAGTTGCCCAGGCTGCGCTCCATCCTGCGCAGTCGCTGCAGCAGCTGCTCTTTGCTGAGGCTGTCCATGTTTCCTGGAGGCTCTTCTGTCTCACTTTCAACGTCAGAAGGTGGGTCAAAGGTGGGGCCAGGTGAGTCCAAGTCCAGTCGGTTCAATGAGTCTCTTGAAGAAGTTCGTACCAGGGACTCCTTGGAGGACGAGCAGAACAGGGTCTCCTTCACTGGGCTTCGAAACAGAGACTCCATGGAGGGAACTCGGAGCTGGAGCCTCTGGGCCAGAGACTGAGTGTCAGCCAGCTGCAAAAATCCAAAGCAAGTCGTTATTTCTGCACTGCTTGGAGGCAGGCACACTAGAACCCAGGAATCAGAGACCTGACCTGGGCAAAGGAACGACTGTTGCCCAACACACGCATGACACCAAACAGCCACCGCTCCCTTGGAAGAACCAGCTCCTTGTGCAGAAAAATCAAGCATGCATCTACCAGATGTGGGCACCTTATGGCAGCAACTAAATCCAATAAACTACAGCTTTAATTTAAACTCCTAAAAAAATGATTTCTGTGTAACCCCTTTAAAAAGTGATATGTGACTAAAATAGTTCCATTTACTCTTGTCCTGAATTTTAAAGAAAAATATTGTGTTGACTCACTTCTTGATGGATTAAACAGAAGACTGTATTTATCTCAAAGACACAGAGATATTTTCCTGTGATTAAAAGAACAAATTTCTTGTAAAAGCCCTTGCACGACAGTTCTAGCATGCCATTTTAAAGCCTTTCAAAAGAAAAATAAGAGAAGAACTGTTTGTGATTTTCACATAAAATGCAATTATTGATTCATGCAGCTAAAGTACTTACAACCATTCTAAACCAAAAGCTTCTGTGCTGTGGAATCATCTACTGCTGGTGCTACAGAAGTGATCTGAAAGCACTACTGCCCAGCATACCTAATACCAGCTAATGGGATTACACACAAACCAACTTCAGCCAGTGTAAGAGGAAACACACCTGGGAGGAGGCTGGTCCACTGCCATTGTTTTCTGTGGATCTGGGAGGTGGCTGCTTAGTTAAATTCTACAAGAGGAAAACCAACTGTTAGAAAGAATAAACTACAAGAACTGTGATGCATCAATTCCTACCAACAGCATCTGTGCTTTTCCTTGCCTGTGTTTTTAGTACTTTCTTTTGAATGTTTATTAAGATGTCTTCATGCAAACAAGCTAGTTGGTTAAATCCCAAACAGATTGCTGCAATATACAGAACTACAAAGCAGTTACGTGTGCGTGGATTAGTAGGAGACATCTGCAAGTGCTGACATCTCCAATTAAATTATTCATACTGATTATTTATGTAGCAAAATGCACAAATCAAAGAAACACCAAAAAAGAGAAAATGATAGCAGGAAAAAAATCTGATGACCAGTGTTGTTCACAGCCAACATGAGTAGCAGTGGAATCAGGTCATCTTTCTCTGTTTAAGGACATTTTAGGTAAGTGGGATGGTGTGTGGAAACTACCTGGAAAAAAAGTGCTAGTAACAGGCTGTTTAAGACTCCATGCAAGCACGGGAATAAAATCAGACTTTCAGAAAAAGCATCCTGAGCAAAATTTCATGTGTACATTCCTCTGCATTCCTAAAGAAAAGCAACAACAAAAATCCACACAAAAAAAAAAAACCAAACCAAACACAACAGAAAACAAGAGTTTTGGGGTTGAGCTGGTTGGTTGGTTTGGTTTTTTTTTCCCCCTCCAGAGTTCAGACATTTCTGTTCCTAGACTGTCTATCCTGCTTTTCCTTTGTCTTGTGTCCAGGTGTTTTCTCACCTGTACAAATCCAGACCATTTTCTGGTGTGTAAATCACATCAAACTGAAGTAGCAAAACACAACAGAAAACATCCTGGAACAAACTTAAGGATGTACAAAAATACCACGGAAGAAAGAGGCATACAGACAGCTAAAATAGCCAGAGAAATGAGCAGTCACCCAGACCCAAAGTGAAATGAGCAATAACCAGCCATACAAGAAGTGTGTTTAATTTGGAAACTGTGCTTCATCTGGCTTGAACAAAACCTGATTCTGCTTCAGAGCACGCTCCTGTTCCGGTGGATTTATTCCTAGGGGATTAAGAGCTCACACGAGGTTTTAGACTAAAGCACTCCTACATTTTACTCTCAGCTCCATTACTTTTTCATTTCCTAATTGAAGAGGTAATAATAAGGGTAATCCAAATAAAAATATATCTTCTGTTTTATAATTTACAAAGCATCTACCTTGTTATTACTGACAAATACTTTTCCAAGAATTACAAACTAACTACAAACACTTATTTCAAAAATCATATAGTCTAATTCCCATAAAAAGAACTAAAGGAAACTGGGTGGTTTGTACATAGTAATTTTATAGTATTTAAGATTTATTTTAAAACACAAGATTAAGTAGATTTATTAGATGTAATGAGGTGTTTATGAATATAAATATAATGAATGTTGTTCTTTTCTGTGAAGATTCTTTAAACCTGCCATTTAAGGATCTATGAGGAGCCTTCAAAGAATGCCATTTGAAAACTAAAACTCACATTGTCACTTTTAAAATTTTCCTATTACTTGTGCTGACGTTTTTGTAGAAAAAAAAAAAAAGTAGAACCTATCCTTGGGGTTAGCTTTTCTATTGGCATAAATCATAAAAGGGATCCACTGGTCATCTTATATATAAAAACTGGATCACCACAGGTATTGAGCTGGTAGAATTCTAAGTCCCTGTGCTCTAGGGCAAAGGGTCATTTTCTGGTGTCCACACAGTGAAAAGCAAACATGAATGGAAGTTGCTATATATAAGTATGGAGTCAAGAGGCTTTGAAGAGCTTAAAAGCCCCAGCCCTTCCTAAGCCTGAAGAGATGTTTCAGCAAAACTAGAATCACAGAGCACAAGCCAGTGCTTTGAAAGGCTTAAAACCAGCACAGTTAAATCAGGGTTTCTGGAGCCCAGCAGAAGCCTTTCCTCCACAAACCCACAGAACACACACAACTTTTTCTGTGTCCAGAGAGCTATACTTACAAGCTCTAATAAAAAGGTTGCTTTTTGTTGTTAAGATGTATAAACCAGAGCTCAATTTTAACTGGAGAATATTAAGGTGTTGTAGTGACGCTTGTGTGTTTCTTTACTTCACTATTTCTGATATGCAAACAAATTCATCTTATCAATTTCTCAAAAGGTATATGTAGATTTGTAAGCCTATAGAGTGAAAGCTCAAACATCTGCATTTAAAAACATTTTACTGCTCTCCCTCCCTCTCAGGTATTTCAAAATTGAATAAAATATGACAGAAGGACACAGAGCTTAGTACACATTTTCTTCCCATATCTTTTAATTTTTCTGAAAAAAAAAAAAAAAAAAACACCAAACCTCTGTGCAAGAATATTTCAACTGTTTTGTCAAGCAACAACACCCATGCAGCTTTGATTAGTAGAGTTTATACTAACTTCTTCTACATCAAAAAAATCCATAATTAGTCACTTCTCTATGATGCTCACTATTGCATTGCACACAAAGGTAAAGTACTAGTGTAGTTTAGCAGAACTAATGCAAATTGTGTGTTAATTAAACTTTATCTCCCCTGCATCTTTACCTACATTTCCCAAATCTATGTTTTAAAATATCTATTTATATATGAATCAGCCTCTCTCTTCCCTATAAAACTTTTCTAACATTTTTTTCTCCCCCCAGTTCTTACAGTGAAAGTACAGCTCTAGAGCTTTAAAAAAGTTCAGACAATAAAATCAGTTTTACAGGTTGCTTTATTAATACACATATTAACTATATGTGTATTAACATTAATTAACACTAATGATATTACAGGTAATCCATTAACGATAACTCTTATGTTATAATTATTTCCTACACACAAAGTCTTGTATATAAATATGCTAGTCAGTGATTCCTGCTATTAAAGTATAAACTAAAAGATAAAGATAACATTTGAGCATTCGCAGAAATATGTTTTTCAAAATGCAGCTCTGCTAGGGATATTCTGTAGTGTAGTAAAAAACAGCCCACAAGTGTTTACTGCTGTAAGTGTAGAAAAGCTTCATTAAATTTGCAGTGATCATTGGACCTGGAATATGGTCAAAATACCCAGAACTGAAAAAATAGGGGGAAAAAAAAATTAAAAATGCAGTAACAATTTCAAAATCAGATTTCAGCACAGCCTGAATTTCCTCTTTGCTCCCCATTAAAAGCTCAATCTTGAGAAGATCCCAACAGAACCAGTCGTGAATCTGTGCTCTAAGGGCATGCTCTAAACAAGCAAAACCCCTTCCACAGATCAACTTTTTAATCACTGTTTCAATCCAATCTTGCTTAGCTTTAGAGAAACAAGCCCAGCACATCACAGTGTGTTGTACTGTGTCCACTCATCTATCCTGGTCCAGCTTTCAGGGACTTGACATTTGCAACCTCTGCATGAGCAGGGAAAAAAAAAAAAAGCACTTGCTGAACTGGAAAAGCAAAGTAATCATCAAGTGTGAGGATGAGCTGGGACCCTCAAAACCACTGTGTTTTGAGTCACTTTGGAGTCAGGAATGCCAGGCCTCTGAAGCATGTGAGTGCTGCCACATGCGAGGCCTCTGAATTATGTGAGTCCTGCCACACAGCCAGTCCCGTGACACTACAGAGAAGAATGCAGCTCTAGAGATATGTTAGAAAGCAGAAGGCTGCTTTCCTCCCTGTGCCTGCTTCTTTTTCTCCACTCCTTGTCCTCTTCCACCTGAACTTCTTTACTCGTATACTATGAAAATGACTTTTCCAGGTAGAGAAATATACATTTAAAATAAAATCTAGTTATTAAAGCAAGGGCTATTTATCCTTACAATAAAAGCTGCCAGGTTACCAACTAGAAGTACCTGAATTTCAGTGTCTATGTGAGATAATTATTTCCTGCTACCATTAGTAGTAAGTGACATTGTGAGGCTTTCACTGTACACAACAGAAAGCATGTCATTTTTAAGACAAAAACAAACTCAACGTTGATCATATCCATTTATCTTGAAATACATACAACAAAGCACAAAAATGAAGAGGAGGACTTCCAGTGGCATTAACGAATTCTACGCGACAAACGAACCAACTTGTGCAACAATTAATTAAAAGTTGTGTAGAGTATGGTTACCTGTGTGACAGAAAACGTGTTAATTTTCTCACGTTACAGTAAATTCACACCATACAGCACACCAGCCAGGAGCTACCAGGTACTACCTCAGTGAAATTTAGTGCAGGGTTAGCAACGGGGTAGTTAAGATAGATGCCTTTGTGAGAACAAGCCACAAGCAACTCTAGGTTTGCCTTCTAGTAGAGGACTCTCCTCCCCCTGCTAAGGCATCGCTAAGGGGGATGGGAGGACTCACCACACTGTCACTCTGTGGCTTAGGTTGCTTGGTGGGATCCAAAGCAAAGATAGTATACTCAGAGAGAAAAGCAGGTTCTGCTATCATCCCGGCTAGCAGCTGTCATTCAATGCAAAAAGTAGGAAAATGAAAATAAAACAAGTAATAAGGTAAAGCAAGTTGCACGATTTTCCTCAATTTTTCCACGCTGTTGAAAACGTCATGAAACAACACAGCAGTTCATGAGACAACAGATATTGAGAAAGTCAAGGCATAACCAGAAAATAGACTTGAAATCTTTTCAGAACAGTCAAAATACAATTTTGATCATTTAGAAGAAATACACAATTAAAAAAAATACTGTAGTTTAGCCATATATAATAGAGTGCTTCTTTTTGTTTATAAAAGGCACTTTCCCACAGAAATGCCACTTTCTTCAGTCCTCCCTAAAAGACAATGTTTCAGGCATTGATCTTGTAACTTTTATTTTTAAGCTTCTGTGGATGACATCTTTGATTTCTGTGTGTGTGACTGTTACATTGACTCCACTGCTCCAGGAGATGAATTACATAAATTCAAATGGAGAAAGGAAAGATGTTTTCACATGTAAGGTCTGGAATGCTATGTAACTTGCAATTTGTGCCCAAGAAACCCTTTCAGAAGATGTATTAAGCACTTAATGTTCAGTGACAGCCACACACAATAGCCTCTGAATGTCAGTACTGACTCCCTATTTCTTTATCTAATGTATTTCTATACCAAAAAGACCCAAATAATTACTGAAAAACCTGAGTAACTTGAGACCTGAATTACCAATCCTGCAGAAAATAAAGCAAAATAAAAACCTAAGCAATGTGCTTTTATTGCCTGCCTCAATTCACTCTATTATATGCTTACATATACACACACATCCCTAGTACAGCAGCATCCACTGCTGGAGAAGCCTGCTAGTTCTGTCAGAAGATTTTCTACAGCTACAAAGGGAAAGAAGTTCCCCTTCTATGAATGACTTCTCAAGCCATTAAGTACAGTGACAATTAATTCTGACTTCTGTTATTCAGCTGCTGCTGTCACAGCAATCCCAAAGCTGGCGTGGGACACACGCTCCAATAGTTTAATATATTCACCAAGAACTACCTAGGTCTGATAAACTCATGTGAAACTTCTCAGTTTTAAACTATTACACTAGCTGCTAATAAAAGAGAGAGGTCCCATTTCTCCTGTTCCTTATCCTCTTCCCCCTGGCCAAGACACACTTGCCCAGTGCATCCACTGTGGTTGCAACCACACGTTGATTTTGGTCAGTGGTGAGCAGTCCTCCTCCCTCACCCTGCCAGCAGCATAACTCTTAAGAGTTACCTGTGTTAAAGCTCCTGCTATATATTTATTTGAGTTTGTAAAACCCATACAAAGTTTCTTTCCTCATCTGAGCTTTTAGGCAAAACAAATAAGGAAGCTGACAAGTTAATGATTCCAGAAAATCTTCCTCAAGTGGCAATGGTTGAAGAAATTACTGGCTTTAGCCCTGCTATGCATTTTGTACGTGTGCCTCCTGAAAGGGTGTCTGCTAGGAGAAGTGGCAAACCCTCTGAAAGCACAAGTGTACAAACATACAGCAGCAGTACTACAGGCAAGACTGACGACCTCGTGAATTAGAAGCATGCAAATTCTCAACCACAAACAAAATGATGAAATCTTTAAGCTAAAGATTACTTGGTATGCTTTAAAGGCAACCAGTTAAGATGATGAAACACAGTTTGCAAAGCAGTCACAAATGGATTATGGCAAATATCATTAAACAAAAGATTATGAGCATTTTCAACGTGTGACATACATTGTCTTCAGCTTAATTAAGTCACTTTTAAAAACATGACCATCAAGAACTTCAGGAAACACATATGGTTCAAATTATCTCTTCATAATAACACTGATGTTTGCATCTCAAAATACTAAGTTGTGACATTTCACCATAGCATTATTTTGCTTAATCCTAATTGCATTAAACAGTACACCAAGCAACTTGCACTAAAAAGAATTCCTATTTAATCCCCAACAAGTTATTGTTTTTCACTCCAAATAAAAACAAAAAATTGGACTGTCTGTATGTTCAGTATCCATTAATTGTTATATTTGCAGCCATCCCCTGAAGTCCATGACCACATCAGTGCAGCCAAATTCTAACAGCAGGCTTCAACAGTACACCTTCCACAACACATTCAGTGCAAAATCCCAGACTTGCAGGTAAGATGACAAAGAGCTTTAAACAATGAAATTTATTTTTAAAATTCACCTGGTAGGCAAGTGACAGTACGTGAAACTCACTTTTATCAAGATCAAAGGATCCAAGCTACCCAGAGCCTAAAATATCCCAATCAATGTTACTAACTGTTATGGTTTGGAGGAAAAGAAAAAAGCTTATGAATATAATGTTCTAGTACCTGTGAAACTCAACAGTATAGTTCACACAAACAGCAGAATGTCATTGAGAACACTGTTGGGTTTCACAGACATTAGTCAAAACCCTGATGCAAGAACTGAGTCATCTCAGCTTCACTCCACTGTTGCTCAAGGGAAGGAGCCAAGCCTACAAATAAAGAAGGGCAGGAGACAACAACGCTGAGGCAGAACAGTAATCACTGTATCAAAATGAAACTGCAAAATTTTTCCTCCCCAGCAGCCAAGACAGGAGTTTCACATCTCAAATAGCTACCAAAGACAGAATATATTCAGTCATGGTCCAAAAGGGGCATTTCCTTAGCACACCTTGAACTGGCTGCATCTTCTCATTAGTGAGTTCATCCTTCAGCCTCAGATGCTGGGTGCCCAATGATGAAAATATTTAAGTACTTGCTCACAGTGTTTTTGTTGCTCCAGCTTCTCCTTACCTGCTACATTTTTTACGGCTAAACTATAGGCAGAGCTGGCTAATGAGTCCTATAATTACACTACCTAATGTTTTCCAATATATATGTGTGTTTTTATCTGCACTTTTAGGGTTTTTTTAATCAACTATTCAGCACTGCTTTAAAACTAGCTACTTGGTTAACTTTGGGGGGGGTGGGTATTAAAAGCCACAAAAAATGGTTGACCTGCACCTGGAAGAAAGGCAAGAAACAACCTGCTAGCTAGCCTGTCAAAATTAGATATAAATATTTACAGAAGAGATTCGTTTTTATCTGCACTTTTAGGGTTTTTTTAATCAACTATTCAGCACTGCTTTAAAACTAGCTGCTTGGTTATCTCTGGGGGGGTGGGTATTAAAAGCCACAAAAAATGGTTGACCTGCACCTGGAAGAAAGGCAAGAAACAACCTGCTAGCTAGCCTGTCAAAATTAAACAGATATAAATATTTACACAAGAGATTCTTGCACTCCAGAGCAGGTTTTAGGCCAGATCCTGAATTATCTTTGTAACTTCAGAAACATTAGAGGTATCTAGTGCTGCAGTGCCTGCTGGGTCACTAGCACATTAGCCCCGTGCCAGTAACGTGACCAATAAAACTAGACAAGCAGGGAGTCCAACTGGGTGGAAGCATACTGGACACAGACAGTGTGCAAAGATGTAAAGAATCCTTCTACTAACCTTCTCAAATCTTCTGAATGCCATCAAATCACACTTGAAGCTTGCTACAGAAATCCTACTAAGATCTTCCAGCCTCCTGTTTCAAATATACACCAGGGAAAATGAACTTTCTACCCTACATCAACCTAATCTCAGGCACCAAATGTAAAGCTATGGTATTGCTGATCTTTTGTCACAATATTTAACTCCTATTCTCTTTTTCTTTGCAAGTAAAATCATACTAATCAAGAAACATTTCTGTCCTGGAGAGAGTTACAAATGAGGTAAATTAGGGGATGGAATCAGACACCAGCTGATGCTGTTTTCTTCAGTATTACCAAAGAACAACACAAAGGTTGTTGGTTTGTTTTTGTTTTGTTTTGTTTTAACAATCTTTGTATTTCCAAAATACTGAACAGCTTTTGGAGCCCTCAAGTTTGGCCTAAATTAAGCAGCCTTACTTGTGGCCTTTCTGAACTCCAGAAACAACTGTGTTCCTATTATTCCTGCTACTCCTCCTCCCTCTGAACAATCACCATGCTCCAATCTTCCTTCACTGAGGAGTGGGTCACAGAGGCCCAGGTACATATGAGTCCAAGATCAAAGGGCTTCCTTAACATGCTGTGAACCAAAGTCCAGAATTTAATATGAATTAAGAGCTTGACCCAAGTCTCATTGCTCTGGAGATGGCAGTAGCTGAATTACTGCACATTACATACTCATAACACATGTGTGATTGCCCACAGCAGTCATTCTCTTATTTTTTTCTAAAAGGCAATAATCAGTGGTTCCAAATTTCAGATCAACCTGTTATCAAGCCAATTTGATAACTCATACACTTTGTTAGCAAAGTGCACCATGGTATATGTACATCTCTAGGATATTAATGCTTAAAAGCTTCTATATCTGCAAGTGGACAGCTTTGCTATATTGTGTATAAGCACAGTAAGAGAGAGAGAAAGAGATTAGAGGAACTTGCCTAAGAGACAAGCCAATACTTGCTCACTTCATTCAAGGAGCTGGGTGATGTCAGCTATTGGGCTGCAGGTTTAGAGTTTCAAGTCTTACTGACAAGTAACTCGCTCCCCACAGTAAAATAAATAAATTGGTTATTTATTCAAGTTGGGGAATTCCAGAAAAAAAAAAAAAAAGGATTTGTGGTTTGAAACATAACCCTTTATGTCTCATCTCTGCTGTGATCAGGGGATAGCAAAAACCTGAAGGAAGAGCTGAAACTTCAAGGTTTCTCTCTGCAATTAAAGTCCCAGAGTCTAGGGGTGCAGAACAGCATTTTCAGAAAGAGGTAGGACAGAAGTCAAATGCAACACATTTCTGGCTTCTTATTTTCTCTGATGAGCAATCTAAACATGCTGGTGTACACATAAAGAGTTGTAAAATCCAGGCTTTAGATACAAACTAGGTTATATAACCTCCACAGTTTAGTTTCAAAATTGCACGTTGGAAAGGAAAAAGATCCAGACATAGCTGAACCACTGCCACCTTTGAATGGCAATGTCTGTTTAGAAGTACTTAAAATTAAATGTGTCAATACAGGAAAGACATTCCAGCTTTACTTCTCCTGCTGTCCTGTCCACACTAGAAAAACACTAATTAATTTAAAAAAATGCAGTCATTATATAGCACTAAAGTGAGACTAAAAAGTACCTTGGCAGGTTTATCTTTAGCTCTAAGAGGAGTTAGGTATGTTGTGCTCTGCTGTCACTTCCATAACACTCGTGGATGTGAGTGATATTTGTTTCTGCATGACTGGTAGGTCACCCACAGCAAGCTCTCAGCTGTTTGCTCTCCATTCCTGGCTCTGAACTTGCCTTGTTACCTCCTGCAGGTGGGCCTGACTTGTAAATAAGTGTATTATAGAACAGGAAGAAAATTGTGAAATTCTGGCAACTATACTGAATATGATGGATGTATTTTGCCTCTAATTCTGTACATGTCATGCAGTGACAGTTTGCAAATTAAACACTATTCTTTCCTAGAAAGTAAGCATCTTCTAACCATCCAGGGCTGTTTCAAATGGCACACAGGTTTTTACCTCACACTGAAGTCATATTTTATGGGCTACTTGCAAGAATAGAATACAGAACTACATAGACTTCTGCTTCTTCCTTACACTTGAAAAAGTTATGAGCTTCCCTGTAACGCTGCCTCTGGAGATCCACAGCTCCAGTCAAATAGAAGCTGAAGAAGAGAATCATGGAATCATGAACCATAGAATGTATTGGGTTGGAAGGGACATCCAAAGGTCATCTAGTCCAACTCTCCTGCAATAAGCAGGGACATCTCCAACAAGGTCAAGCTGCTCAGAGCCTCATCAAGCCTGACCTGGAATGTCTCCAGGGATGGGGCCTCCACCACCTGTCTGGGCAAATTATTCTAGTGGCCTATCACCCTCATACTGAAGAACTTTTTCCTCATGTCTAACCTAAATCTACCCTTTTCTAGCTTAAAGCCATTACCCCTCATCCTCTCATAACAAACCCTTGTGAATAGTCCCTCCCCTGCTTTCCTGTAGGCCCCTTTCAGGTACTGGAAGGCT
>NW_008622264.1:0-4466 GCF_000691845.1 Merops nubicus | reverse complement strand
TGTGCTGGGGGCTCCAGAGCTGGACACAGGACTCCAGGTGAGGTCTCCCCAAGGCAGAGCAGGGGGGCAGGATCACCTCTCTCCACCTGCTGGCCAAGCTGCTTTTGATGCAGCCCAGGATTCAACAGGCCCAGGGCTCAGTTTAAGCTTTTAGGCTCATCCACTTCAATTTACCTGTGCAGTTAACTGGATTCCCCCAACTTTTCAACCAAAACAGGCATAAAAAGCAAAGTTATTCTCTCTGAAGGTAACTTCTGTCCCACCACCTTACTGAGTTGAGTTCAGAGGCAAGACTTTCAGGACCTGAAGAAGGACTTAAGAGGGTGACCCATTATACCTTAAAGGTCTGATATACTAATATTAAACACTTTAACCTAAAAATTAGACAATTCAGATCTATAAATGCACATAAAATAGTAAGATTTAGGAATAATAAAATAATGAAGAACACAAATTTAGCTTTTTTTAAAAGCTGAAAAAAAGAAAAAAACCAAAACAACAGTTCTCAACTGACCTCTTTGTCTGGTGTTAAAGTGTCTTCATCATTCTGGTCTGTGAATGAAGATGTCCTACTTCTGTTGCCACTTGGTGGAGGGGATTTGGAAGGGACCTACACAGAGATAACATGTCAGCAAATAATAATATTAATTCTAGAACTAATTATTCCATATCATAGCTTACTTCAATAGTTACTAACTACAAAATCTCAGTGAAGTCTCATTTAAATCTTTCTTTTAAAGAAAAGAATCAGTTCCATGTACTCTGTAGTAAAGTAGAGCTGTCACAGAAAGTCTCTAGAGCAGAATATGTCATGAATCACCCAAGACAATAAACAACAATATTAGTTCTTCTGATTATTTCTGACCATGGTCCTCTTAGACCACATTTGAAATTCAAGCCTCCTAATTATTTAGGAAGATAGTCCAAATGCTTAAAGTTTTCAAGTTTTCCAAACTGACAGAGGTTCAAGCATTTACATGCTTCTAACTCCTTTAAGAAATGAAAAAACACCTGACAAAAGGCAGCAAAACCCCATCCAAAGTTGAATCTGAAGAAAGTGAAGAAAATGACCCACGTGCCCTGGCAGTGGGTTCCAGGGAGGAGAGATCAGCAGCTCCCTCTCCACTTCCCCTCCTTGGGCAGCTGCAGAGAGCAGGGAGGGCGCCCCCCCAACCCAGCCAGCCCCCGTGTCCTCAGCTGCCCCTCAGAGGCCACGCTGCCAGCCCCTTCACCAGCTTTGGTGGCCTCCTCAGGACGTGTCCAGGACCTGATGACTGCCCAAAGCTCCAACCTATCCAGATGCTCCTTGCAAGGCCTCTTATCCCTTGAGGTCAACAGCACCTCCCAGACTAGTATCATCAGCAAACTAACTAGCCATGCATTCAACTCCTGTCTCCACATCACTGATAAAAACACTGAGCAGAACTGGCCCTGGACGTGAGGCCTGAGGACCAGCACTGGTGACTGGCCACCAGCCAGACACAGCCAAAGTGTTCACTGCAACACTTTGAGCCCTGCTGTTCAGCCAGCTCTTCACCCAGTGCAGCATGTACCTGCTCATCCCACAGCTGGAGAACTTCTCCAGAAGGATGCTGAAGGAACAGTGTCAAAACTTTACTAAATCTAGAAGAACTACATGCACTGCCTTCCCTTCACCCACCACGCAGGTGACCTTACTGTAGAAGGATATCAAATTAGCTAAATGAGACTTTCCCTTTGTGAGCCCATGTTGACTATGCCTAATGATTTAATTTTCTTTAAATGTCTTTCAAAAGCACCCGGTATGATGTTCTCTATATTTTTTCTAGGTCCTGAGGTTAGACTAACAACAGGTCTGTAGTACCCTCAATCTTCCCTCACACCCTTTTTGTAAGCTGGAATAAGGCTGGCTAGCTTCCAGTCAGCAGGGACCTCTCCAGAGCCCCACAGACTCCTGCAGATGACTGAGAGTGGTCCTCCTGTAACATCTGCTAACTCCCTCAGCACAGTGGGATGAACCCCACCAGGCCCCATGGAGTTAGGAACATGTAACTGATACAACTGGTCCCTTACAAGCTCAGTGACCACAAACAGAAAGTCACTGTTCCCACAGTCACGGTCCTCTGGCTGAGACTGAGGCAAAAAACACAGGCCCCATGGAGTTAGGAACATGTAACTGATACAACTGGTCCCTTACAAGCTCAGTGACCACAAAGTCACTGTTCCCACAGTCACGGCCCTCTGGCTGAGACTGAGGCAAAAAAACACACTGAATGTCTCCACTTTTCCTTCCTCTCTCTTCATCAGGTGATCATCTTCAACAAGTACTGGTCCCAAAGACACCTAGAATTGCAAAAGCATTTTTTTCCTCCCTGTCAGCACTGAGGAACTGATGTGTTCTCCAGCTTGTGAGGGGCAGAGCACAGGTATTCTCAACCTGACAGATGACACCAGTTAGCTTCATTCGTGTGAAAGAGGGAGGCCTACAAGGGCCTCCTCAGGAAAAGTGATAGACTTGTGAAATTTTACCTCTGGATACAATAAATCTTAGGTCTGTAAATTCAGTCAACAAAGCAGAGTACAAATGACAAGTTCTAGGTCTCCAAGTAGAAGAGACGAGTAGAACAAAGAGGGTACAGTGAGTGAAGAGCAAACATGAATGCAACCAGAAGTCTCATAACACTAAAAAATGTGAAGTGTTTGGAAAATTTGGTTTGCAAATGCCTCGAGAGAAAGTAGTTGATAATCTGTATGGCAACAGAGCACAGTGGAATGCATTTTTTAAGGATCTGAATTACTAAAAGTAAGGTAATAAAACTGTATTCCACGCTCTCTACAAGACTAATACATTTTACAGGCCTCAAAACCTTCTCACTCCTTCCTCATTTACAGAATCTGTTCTCAATGAGATATGAGTGAGCAGACTAGCTTATCTTACCTTTAAGATCAAATTTAACTCCAATTTCCTTCTAGTGTTACTTGAGGGCAACTGAAGAATAACCAACCCTGCAAGACAACTATTTCACACAAAAATAAAAATCTGTTCTCTTCTTCTGCTTCTGCCTTTCCATTCATGTCAGCCCTTCAGTTACATGATCCACTCTGTCCACAGTCCAGCACACTAGGTCAAAGTACCATTTATGTTTTATTACATTTATGGTTAGTGTACATTCTACATGCTGGTTACTGATAATAGTAAGCTCTGCAGCTCAATCTCTACACTGTACAGAAAGTTCAGCACACATGCCAACACAGGACAGCACTCTGAACTGCTGCTGCCAAAAAAAATGCACTGAACTTCACTAACTAGAGAAGAGACAATTCATAACTCTTCTTTTAAGCCCTTTCAAACTCGACAGGCTACATAAAGCTTTACAGTAGACACATTTCTGAACATACTGCCCCACTCTGACAAACGAGTGATTTAAAAAATACTACACAGCAGTTTTGAAACCATGGTCTAACACTGAGACTATGCAGTATCAGATCTCCCAGAGGTTCAAATTACATTCCAATCAAGCTCAGGCAACCGATGGCCTGTTTGTAAAATTAACCAAATCATCTGCTTCTACCTTAACAGTCAAACCATACAGAGTTTATGCCAGTTTTATTCTTTTAGATTCAAAGATGCAAAAGACACTTAACCCAGCAAAAAGCCAAGGAGACACAAGCAAAGGACACCGTTTCCAGCACAAAGTTTGCCAACAAAAAGTTTACTTGTAAAAGCCTTTTCACCCAAATTTGAACTGCTACAAAGAGTTTATTCTGCTTCAACATGAAGTCATCACAACACTTTTTTGGCCACTGTCACTTTAGATACTCTGCACCCACGTCATATCAAACGTGCATTATTGTCACTTAAAAATGGTAGTTTCTAGAATCCAACAGTAATCATAATTTTGTGAAAGTGCACATCAGAGAAATATGGGCAATTAAATTAGGGCTAAAGGGAAAAAAAAAAAAAAAGGTGCCTTGCTCACAGCTTTATACTGTACTCTAAGTTCTTCCACAGTTCAAAAAAAGTAAGACTAAGAAGACCAGCCCTTTAAACAATGGAAACAGAAAGGACTTACAGGAACTGAAAGAATAAACATTAGAATCATTAAGGTTGGAAAAGACTTCTAAGATCATTCAGTTCAACCATCGACCCAACACCAGTGTGGCCACTAAACCATGTTCTGAAGTACTACTTCTACACATTTTTTGAACCCCTCCAGAGATGGTGACTCCACCACCTCCCTGGGCAGCCTGGTCCAGTGCCTCATCACTCCTTCAGGAGAGAAATTCCTACTAATTTCCAATCTAAACCTCCCCTGGAGCAACTTAAGCCCACTTCCTCTTATCCTAGCGCTTGTTACTTGGGAGAAGAGACCGACCCCCCGCACCTCACCCAACCTTTCAGAGTTGAAGAGAGCAAGAAGGTGGGAGAAGAAGATAGCTGGCGATCTCAACGCTCAATACAAGCGTCCCACAGTTCGAGCCGCGCA
>NW_008622263.1:5468-10220 GCF_000691845.1 Merops nubicus | reverse complement strand
GCGGACGACGCGGACGACGTGGACGGCAAGGCCGCCGTGGACGTCCGGACGCCGGTGAAGTTCGGTGCGTGAAGCGGCGCGCGGGCTGCAGGTCCCGCTGGCGGGGTGTACTCGAAGAGCATTTTTGGGGTTTTGTGGGCTTTGTTTGTTTCTTTTGAGTCCTGACTTCTTAAAGCCTTGGACACGGGATTTGCCGCTGATCTTAAGAGGTTGGAAGGTCACAGTACAGGTGAAATACCCTTGTCTAGTGCAAATGTTGCATTATTTTGGGGTGCAAGGCAAAAGATCTGTGCAGGGTTTCTGGAACAGAACCTGCCCACAATTTGGGAGATCAGCTGTAGCGGTTGAAGCCGATAAACATCTGTGCTGGACTGAAATAGTGACAGTGGCTCAGTCTGTGGAAGGAGGAGGGCAGGCTTCTGGGATAGCACCAGCAGTGCGCTGAGCTGTACTTGGCCCTGAGAGATTTGTGTTTAGTCATTGACGTGCTGGGTTTCTTCCCCTATGGATTTGTGCAATTACTTCTACAGTGCAGCATAAGTTTCACCATGCTGGAAAAACTTACCAGTGTACAGAAAGCCCAGTCCTGTGCTTTGCTTCAAGTGGTTGTTTGAGACTGCTACTTTATTTCATTTGATGTTCTGCTGCAGCTGTGGCATGAGAAACAGTGAATATTTTCATCCTGCTTGTGCTTCATACATGTCATCTCTGACTTCTGTAGAGCGTGGTGTTCTAGTCTCTTGGTTACAACTTTTCCCAACTGTTAAGCAAAGACGTTCTACACCTTTTTATCTTTTCTTACTTTGCCCCCCATATCTTAAACTCTGCTGTGTCTATTACTCATCCCTATAATTTACTACTTTTTTTGGGGGGGAATACTGTTGATAAATGAAGGGGTATTTCTTAGGTAACTTTGCCAATAGTTAAGATCTCTTTTGTTTCCTAGCAACTAATACAGAGGCAAACATTCTGTAAATAAAAGCATGGACTTCCCTGCTTCCTGCTCTTGGTGTCCTTTAGTCTGTGTTAGAATGGCCCTGCTGATTTGTGCCACGAGTCCAGGTAGCCACTGCCTTGTCTCCAGCAGTAGTCCTAAACAAGTGCTCAGGGTTGAGTAAGAACAGGACAAACCCACGTGGTGTTTCATCTCTAGCTGTCAGCTGTGTTCAGCTCGGGATTTTCCGAGCCTGATGCAGCTCAGCCCCTCAGTGCGTGTCTCCTTACACACGGAAACAGCTTCAGAGCGAGTTCCTGGCAAACTCTGTGCCTTTTGGCAGAGTCCCACAAGGCATGACAACCATTAAGTTTCCTGTTATTTTATCATCATTTGAATGTGTGGGATTCCAAGAATTTTTTGTGATTTGTGAGTTTTTAACTAGTCCAAATAGTTCAGTGTCACTGATGAAGCTTTTCAACCTTGGTATTTGTACCGATTTCCAAATTCATGTAGTGATGAAGATGATGCATAGTTTATAGCTAAAAGACAATACAGGACTGAGGATATTGTCAGAGATGCGTGAAAGTCCAAGTTCTTTAATAGGTCAACCTATCTAGTCAGTGACTTTTTCTCCAACAGAATCTTATAGTTTTTTCTTCTCCTGCTTGTCAGGAGCAAAGATGACCTTGGCTTGTCTATGATACGTTCACAGAGTCCACTCCAGGATTACCAACAGTCAAACCAAAACCCAGAGTTCCATTTATTATCCTTCATTTCTCTACTACCAGGAGTGCCTGGGTACTGTAGCTGTTAATAATGTACTATCTTAGTTTCTGCAAGATCTATGAGTGGCTGTTATGTGTTATTCCACACTTGGTTACTCTCTGGGTGGTAGAATTAATTTTATTAAGGTGTGAAGAGTTTCAGCCTTCATGAAGAGTTTCAGTGTGGGGAGCCTTCCTAAAAGTCTCAGTAATTGAATCCTGATCGATGGAAATTGTCCTGTCTGGAAATTCAGGTTCCCTGATCAGTCTGTGGGTTGTAGTCACCTTCTACTAGTTGCTATTTGTCAATTCATAATTAGCATGATCTTAGTATTGTTTGTTCGTGATGTTACACAGGTATATCTAGAGATATATTTCTTAAAATTTTATTTTTATTTTTTATATTTGTGAATTAGAATTGCTACTTGCCGGTGAGTTTCTTCTTGCCAGAAGATGCTAGATGGTGAGCTTAAATACGTATCTTAAACCAAAGACAACTTTACTTACCCCCCTGGCCTTACTAAACCATCCTCTATTTCTTAATATCTAGTCTTATGCTGTGTACAGTCTTTCAATATTGTATGCAGTCTGATAATCCACTCTGATACATTTAAACTTAGTAAATGATAGCTTTTCAAATTATTTCAGTATGTTTTCAACAGTGTTTCTTGAAGTCCTAGCATATTAATGACTTGGAAAAAAAGCTCGTCAGTGTCTACTCCTGAGTGTGGCACATGTATAGCCTCAGAGCAGCCCTCAATAAATAGTTTTCCCTGGACTGAATTGTTCCACATGTGTGCTCACTTACAGGTAAGCTTCCTCTGTGAGCAGCAAAGTGAATTGTCATGAAGTACTTGTAGTGTCCAGGGCTGCAGAGTGATTTTAAAATAAATATTTTACAAGTCTATTTCAAGTATTATAGCTTGAGGTGGTATTTCTAGATCCTTGCCTACATTCTGTTACCACAGCTCTTATTTTCCCCTGTGTACCTTTATTTCCAATACAGGTCCTTTGCACCTCAGAGATCTTCCTGCATTCTTTGAGGGCTGTGTAGCTGAAGTAGGTTTCAGCCCCCAGCCTGAAGGAGGAATCAGACTGGCTCTTTTTGGAACTTCATCCCTGAAACAGATTGTATCCTGTTCCTCCTAGCTTGTTGGAATTTTGTAAGCAATGTTATCCAGCTCTTAGCCTGCCACTTCTCCTTGTTTCAGGAAGCCTCTTTGAGGGACAGAGGGATTCCATTCGTTGTCCACCAGTTTTTGCTGTGTTGAGGCTAGCAAAGTGCTGTGACTCTGCAAATGATCAAGGCACAAAGTACATTTCCAGGAATCCTTGGTGTTTCTTTACATCATGCTCATGAATCCCCAAATTTCTGTCTTTTTTGACACCCATCTTTGGTACATCTAGGATTATACTTCTATTCTGCTTTTCAGATAATGTCCATAATATGCTCTGCAGGATCAGAAATTTTTATTAACTTTATTCTTTTGAAGTTCTTATTAAATTGGTGTCACGGCTAAACTGACTACTCTTAAGCGTTTTCCTCCCCCTTTTGACAGAAGCAATAAGGGCAAGAGGCTATCAAGTTGATAGAAGTCAAATTTGCATGAACAGAGAGACTCTGGGACCTCTCTCTTCTCTGAAATCGAAAAATCAAATGTCTTCGACATAGACCCTCACAAGGACTGTGGAATTTTCCCATGGGTTAATTGAACAGTTTTGAGCAAGAAGTTTGTGTTTCAAAAATACTAACTTCCTTCTGAATTCTCCAGCTTTGTGCTGTGCAGGGACGTACTGTATTGAGCTTGGGTGTTTGGAGAGTGCTCCTATTTGTGTCTCTGCAAACAGTGTAAGCATCTCAGCTGCTCCCTGAGGAGTAAAGCCTTATGGAAAAGTTTTGCTTGTCTGTCTCAATAACTTCAGAACCTGTAGATCAGTATCAATCCAGTTGAAATAGTTCAGATAACTTTAGTTTGGTGAAGTTGTCTATGCTTTATGAACATAAAACCTTATGGTGCTTGCCCTTGAGCCTCTGATGGTAGTCACCAGTCTAGCTTCCCAGGTGTTGTGCGCTGGCATGCTTCAAAGCCTCTCTTAGAATTTACTTCAATTTAAGAAACCTAGTTTGATTATAGTATCTCTTTCTTGGAAGTCTTCCATGAAGAGGCTAAGAAAATAATATCTGCAAATAAAACAACTTTCTCGAAAACTTTCTTGTCTGCCATCTCTTCTAGCCTTCTTCCTTAGGGAATCGTTATCTGTGAACACAGTCTGCACTCTTCACTGAATTTAACCTCTTAGCTTACCATGACAATAAGATTGCACTCCTGCAGCAAAGATGTAGCGTGTTTTATCTCTACTTGCTGGATTCTCCTGGTCTGTCAGATGGCAAAACTTCCCTTTGTTGTTAATTGGGGTTCTCAGTCTCTCCTCTTTGTGGTCTGTAAGCCACTGTTGCCATGGTTCCAGCATCTCTCCTGAGCAGCTCTGTTGTGGGGCTGACTTGGGGATTCTCATTGTTGTCTTCTCTAACTCTTCTCCTATTTCTGGTCATTTTAGCTGATAATGGAGATGAAAGAAGGACTTTCACAGGGGCTTAAATAGAGGTTTCTCTCCCAAATAAGCTTTTCTTTAGAGAGTAACAGGCTCACTATCTCTCTCAACCTTTCAGTTATGTGTCTTGCAGCAAACACTTCTGACTCCTATTCAGATTTTTTTCTTTCTGCCTCTTATCCTTAGAAGAACAGACACTTTTTTTTTCCTCTGCTGCATTTACCTTTTGCCAGTGGTTGTGGTAGTCATTCATATAAATTATTATTAATATAGCCAGAATCCCCAAACTGTTTCCCAGTTCATTAAACTTGGGGATGAACTGAAGTAACAGAAGAATGCTTTTCCTGTTCCTTTGTGAAGCATTATGAGCCCATAAATTACTCCCTTGATAAGAGTTATCTACAGGACCTAGTGACTTTGGGGGAGCTTATGAACAGTAGTAAGGTGGGGTGGTTTGGACTAGAGGCAAACATGCATCTTCATGGCAGGGGGGTAGGT
>NW_008622263.1:0-5437 GCF_000691845.1 Merops nubicus | reverse complement strand
TAGGGAAAGATGACATATGCGGACTGTTCTCCACCTATTTTTTTTTTGTGCTCTGCTGCTTGCTGGTTGAAGCAGCATAGGCCTAAGCAAGACCTATGTATATGAGTTGTTGAATCTTATTAGTCTACGTATGACCTCAGACTGTGAACCTTCCCACCCCAAAACCCATGTCAGAGTACCCACATGTGTCAGTACAATTGCTAATAGAATTTGTGACTAGGGTAGCTTTGAGTTGGAGGTGGAGTTTGAGATTAGTGTAGTGAACTTTTTTTTTTTTTTTAAAAGGACCACACCCTGCTGATGGCTTGCCAGAGGTTAGTCACTCAGCTGCCTCTTCATGTTCTCTCTTGACACTGGATGGTTATACACAGGCTTACAGAATTTTCCGTGTCAATTTTTGGTAGTGATTAGTCACGCAGTTGAAAGTGTGTGGCCAGGCTTTGCAAGAAGGTTCTCTAGTGACAAAAAAAGCTGCTTTTTTTTTTTTTCCCTCAACATACGGTACTAGGGAAGATATCGTACTGCTCCTGGCGTTGTGTACTCTGAAGAAGTGCGAGATGCAGGTTTTGAATAAAAGTTACTGACCACGTAGGTGTTTGCAAGGTCAAACAAATGTCCCATCACAGAATCTTTTTTTCCTTTTTCCCTGCAGTGTGTAGTTACTATAAAAAGTAAACAAGTACTATGTTAAATAGACCTGATTTTTTCTGATTCTATTGCTAATGAAACTTTTAATTCTAGATCTGGATATTAAAACATCAGGGACTGGCTGCGTGAAGATCCAGAAGATCGAATGCGATAACTGCAGGATAGAAACGGAGAAGGGGACTAGTGTCTTGCAGTCAATAAAGGTACAAAGAACCCTCACCCACTCCATCAGTGTTTTAAAAGGGATTGTGTGGTGACATTGTATAAAAACTTAAATTCCAGTTCTGGAGATGAGAAGTACTCTAGTATTTCTAAGTGTTACTATGTGTGTAGCACCTCACCTTTATTGCATACAATTATTACGCGGAGTCAATAACACTAAACATGGAGTCAGAAGTTCAGAAGTTCATGTACCTTTGACGATAGCCAAAGCCAGAAGTGGTGGCAGTAGTTAGCTTGATGTCTGCCCACCCTGCCTCTCAAAAAAAAAAAAAAAGTCAGACTGGGATTTCCTGTCTAATCAGTTAATAGTTGTGCTTGCTCAGTTGGGACTTTGCAGTATGCAGCTTTTATTTTTTATTCCTAGATTATTTCTTTTTTGAGAATTCTGATATATTGGAGCTATTGACCAACTCTTTAGGTTAATTTTCAATCAGAAGTTACACATTACATGTACTGAATACCCAACTGAAATATATCTGATAAATACTGTATGTATCATGACCTTGTTTTTTCAACCTTAAGACTTCAATTTTGCTGACACAGGCTTTTGTAGAAATAATCAAGTATATCTGACTTAGGTGCTGTTTGGAATCAATTTCACTTGAATAATTGGGATTATACGTGCAGGAGTTGGTATAAATTTAAAAGAGAGGCTTTTCAAAAAAGGGTGATCCTGAGGTTTAAGTATTTTTGAGATACAGAAAAATCCTTCAGTGATTTTTTTTACCATGGTAAGAAATGGTTTTAATAGCGCACATATGGGAAACTGAACTTAAGGGGAAATTTAATATACAATGGAGGTAGGTTTAGTTCATTTGGTGAACTACAGACAACTTGTATCCTCCAGATTCTGTGTAACTAAATATATTACTCTTAAAGTAACTAAAATCTAACAAAAAGTTAACAGTACTGTATTTGTTACAGCTGTCTATAGCTTTGGTTAAAAATGACTCTGTGTAATAACAGCAGCAAACAGTGGTATATAAGAAACCACATAATATGAAAAAACAAGGTAGTTTTGGCCATCAGTAATGGCAGTAATCACAGCACACATCACAATTGTAATCAAGTTTTTGTAATGTCATGGAGGAAGAGGATTTTAAGGAAAGATAACTGATTTTGTAGGCATCGTTTCTAGTATGCAGTTTCTGAGACATGAAAGATGTTTAATTTTTAAAAATGTAAAAGTGTGTTCTGTTTTCCTTGATCCAATTTTCCTGAAACAATACTCTCTACTGAACTGGAAAAAAGGCTGCAAAGTCACCAGTTCTGAGCTGCTGAGACCAGCACCTCCATGGCCTAATGATAGTTTAGAAGAGCTCAGTGTTGCTTTATTTTTTACCTCTGTCAGCTTTGAGTCTTGTTTGGGTCACAAAGACTTGAGGAAAACTACAGGTGTAAAAGATGATCCTTGCCCTGTGCATGCACCTCAATGCGTCTGGTATTTTGGCGGCCACAGGAGCTTCTTTGCTCCCCTAAGCCTTGGATGAGAAGAGCAGTTTGGTCCCAGAAGGCAATTAAAATATAAAGAATGAAGAAAGAACTGAAGTTTTCAACTGAAGCGCTTGTTAATATACCAAAGCTTTGGTTTATTTGTAAGGTTTTGGCTTTTTTAACCAAAATATTTGCCCTTAAGTATTCTTTTTGGATTTTTTTTTATTCTGGTTGCTGTGACTGCTTCAGCATACAGTACTAGAGAAGATATGTTACCACTCTTGCTTTTGTGTACTCTGAAATAGCAAAATGCAGGTTTGGAATTAAAATTACAGGCCATGTAGGTGTTTACAGGGTCAAATGATTGTCCAATTATGGTATCTTTTAGATGTACAGTCAATTTTTAGTCTTCTGTTGTATTTAAGTAGTGCTGTAGTTCTAGTAAGGCAACAGTAACTCAATTTTTGTAATATAGGTTCAGGAAACATACCCTATTAGTGAAAAAGCAGAGTTATTAGTGAGAAGCAGAATTGTTAACTTTTTGGGTTTTTCAAAGCTACTGAAAATCCAGTCGACTGGATTCTGCAGTGCAGCACAAGAGCTGAGTCTCCTTTAGGGCCTGTGCTTTATTGAGCAGACTGGAGTGATGCTGCCCTCCCCTGGACGGATCAAAGAGCTCTCCAGTGTTGCTTCTCTGTCATGCTGGTCAGAAACCTCACTGACTGGCAAAGCTCGTTTCAGCAGAGAGCAAAAGGTCACTCGTTGATCAAGGACTCTAATAAAATTTTAAAATCTGGTCGTGTTGGGATTCAAGAGCACCAGCAAATAGCTTCACAACTGCTAATTCTCTTAACTTGCCACAGACAGCAAGAAATTGTTTGTGTAACTTGTAATTTGAAAAACTTGCTGGGTTTTGGTATGCTCTGTGGTTTCTTTAGGGAAGACCTGGAAATTTGACATCTGCTTTACTTAATCATGTATGCTAGTAATTGAACAGAAAAGATGAGTATTCTATATGAGTTTTTGAATGGATTTTGACTGATATTTTTGCTGTGGTAAGCATTATCTAGCAGGTGAGATTTGCTGAGGGTTATTTTATTGAGGTGTGGTTGTTTTGTAATTGGCTAGAACCTTGTTTGCCCTGTCCGTTCCAAGTCTTTAAATCAACTGATAGAAGCAGTAATTCCAAAAACAGTTATGACTTCAGATATAAACTATTCCCAAATTATTTTAGTTTTTTTCTTTTCAATTTTTTTCTCCTGCTTATATTATAGTTCTTTCTCTCTTCCCCTGCTGCTTATTTTAATATATAAAGAATGAATATTGTTCTAGTTTAAAAAAAAAAAAACACACACACAAAAAAAAACCAAAAAAACCCAAAACAAACAAACAAACAAAAAAAACCCGAAACAAACAAACAACAACACCAACCAAAACCAAACAAACATGAGGAACCTCACTGTATTGAGAACAAAGAATTCCTCAGCATCATTTTCTTCCTTGTGTTTCTGGCTACAAAGAAAGGTGAGTTGTTTTGAGTTTAAGTCTGCTGGAAGCAAACAGCACATTTGGCAGTCACTTGAGAAGAAATCTTCACAGTAAAATGAAAGCTTGTGATCCAAGGTGGTTATTGTGGTGCAGCTTGCAAAACAAGATGGCTTGTTCTCTAATTATGATTGTCCTAACCATATGATATTTAAACTTTTTTTTTCAGAGCCATAAAATTGATATACAAACAAATGGTGGCAAAGTAATTGGTCTTGGAACACTTTATGGAAATACAGACATTCGTGCAATGGAGAAGGGTGTAAGTAAGAAGTAACACTTTCTGTCCAGTGGCTTGTTCAGTTTGTCTGTTGCAAAGTGATTGCATTCCAAAGAATGTGCTGAGGAATATTTACTGATATTTGCTGGTTGATTGTGATTTCACTGTTAACTTACACTTACCTGACTATACTATCTCATGATTGCTTTGGATTAGTGAGCAGGCTCCACAGAAAGAGCAGTAATGAGCATATGATCATTCCGTCAGCACAGAGGTTGTGCTAGCTGATACAACCCATCAGCTTTAATGCTGCAGACCTTCACAACACTCTTAAATGATTTATTTGGCTGATACCTAGGCACCAAGGTTTATTTTGGTGGGTCACAAATAGTGGCTTGATATTGGTACATGCTGTACACTTCCAGCATTATATGGCTGTAAGAACAGAAAAGTAGAAGGTTTTGTGTATTTCTTTGCAGCTGAGGAAATACAATTACATGTAATCTTGTTATGGGATGCAGTGAGAAGAACCATGAACAGGGAGAGTTTCTTAGACAATTAGCCTAACTTTTTCAGTAGATGGCAGTATGAGACAAAGCTCATACTACTCCAGTCTGGTTTTGTTTCTTAGCAGGAGTCAATTCTCCATTGTTTAAAATAGCATAGAGCTAGGCTCCCTTACATAATACTACGGCACTCATACGCACTGGATTTGAGGCTCACGTTGAATGTTTGGGTATCATAATGTCCATACAGCTAACTGCACTAAGATTCATTAGATCTGAAGCATTGCTATATGAACTTGGAGAGCCAAGCCAAGTCTGGAAATAGCTTGGATGCATGCAGCATTCTGTCAGAATCACTAGGTACCCTTAAAAGCAGCAGCACTGAGGAGAATTGGAAGGAGTGCAAGGAGCTCTCCCTAACCAAGTATAGAATTGAAACCAAGCTATGAAGTTCTAGGATTCCAAAATCACCTCTGTGAACTGCCATTTAGCACTGTTGTACACCTTGTAGATTTGTTTCTGAGATCATATGTTCTCTTAAACAGAGCCAGCTATGAGCTGTTAATGTCCCACTGTGAACTAAGAACTTGCCATTGGATTTTCCAAGAACTGTCAACATTGCATTACCTGCATTTCTTTGTAGTGGATGCTAGCCTGCTGCTTATGTCCAAAAAAAAAAACCCAGAGGCTGCTGTATCTCTACCATGGTTGGGGGTTTTTAGTCTGGAGAAAAGAGGGCAAGAAAAAGTGAGACCTTATCACTCTCTACAACTACCTGAAAGGAGGTTGTAGCAAGGTGGGTGTCAGTCTCTTCTTACAAGTAACAAGTGATGATAAGAGGAAAGGGCTTCAAGTTGCACCA
>NW_008622262.1:0-1061 GCF_000691845.1 Merops nubicus | reverse complement strand
TTTGGCAGACCTGGCTGTGATGGTGTGCAAGTGAGGACAGCTCTGCCCAGTCCCAAGGAAGGTGCTGACTGATAACCAGTGCTGGCATTTCAGACACTTGCTAGATTGTTTGGCAGACCTGGCTGTGATGGTGTGGAAGTGAAGACAGCTCTGCCCAGTCCCAAGGATGGTGCTGACTGATAAACAGTGCTGGTATTTCAGACACTTGCTAGATTTTTTCCTGTGCAGGTTAGTTTACAGAACCCCAACTCTGCATGGCCTCGGGTGACAACCTGTCCATGGCATGCACCATCTCTGAGCACAGTGCAAAACTCTCCCTCTGTTTGGGGAGTTCTGGGGGTGCCTTGGTGAGAGCTGTGGGTTTGGCTGGGCTGTCCACACACCTGGAATAGAGTCCAGCATGCAAACAAGGGCAGCTTTACTACTTCTGAAATAAGGGGGTGGGGGGGAAGCAGTGACAGGTTCAGGTGCAAGTTTTCTTCTCTGTTTTTCAGTGGAGAGTTTCAATGAAGATTTATTGTAAATGTTGCTCTTCCTGTAGAGATGTGCTCTTCCCTAGGTGAAATGAAGCCAAAATTAGGTGGCTAGTCAGGAATAAACATTGCTCACGTTTCCATAGGTGATTGAGGAAGGCTTGGTTTAAGGCTGAAACTTGATAGGTTTTTCTCTGAAAACCTGATCAGCTTTCAAGGGAGCAGAAGCCAGCAGTGGATTCAGCAAAGCCAAAGGAAATGCCCAACACATAGGAGCAGCCCTTCAACGAATTGTTTTGGGATGGGAAGGTATCTGGTTTTGACCCAAGTTTAGTTTGTGCCTTGATTCAGTGCCTGGATACATCTCTACTTGTATATTTGACTAAACATAGATTCCTAGAGCAAAATAATGTATAAAGCTATAGGATAATTCTTGCAAAACCCCCCAATTTCTGTTAGACCAGATGTTTTCTTGGAGCCTGTGTGCCTGCGGTTGGCTGACAGAAGCTGGACCTGCCCTGAGAATGTCCTTAATGAAGTCAAACATTTCATTTAACTAGAGAGAAATAAATATATTGGTGGATGGTA
>NW_008622261.1:42500-53461 GCF_000691845.1 Merops nubicus | reverse complement strand
TCATGTTATATTACATTATTGTCGTTTACCTTTGTACTGCTTATGCAGCATATTGCTGTCCGTGTAGATGTTCTGTCTCCTGACTGAGATCTCCTTCTGTGTTCATTCATAACTCCTCAGGATTTTCTTTTAAATATATTTTAGTTGGTGGTGTACTGGCAAAAGCCATGTCTACTGTCAAGGTAATCATGTGTCCACTTGCTGAGAGAGCCTTTGGGCAGGAAACATTTCACGGTAGTTACTCTTGGGGAAGTATTAGCTAATGCAGTGATCAAGTCTTAGGCTTTATCAGGACAGCAAATACAAAAAGTGCAGTAAGTACAAGTCTTGATAAATATAGTTAATTGCTCAAATGCCAAAATACCTGCATAAAGTTAACCATTAGAAATAGTGGCGTCTTCAGTCTACTGACAGAGTGTGCCAAGTACTTTGCTATCTCTGCTTTTAGAAGATGACGTCTGGGGAAAGCCTCCTGGTTCTCTGGCATTGTATGGATTCATAAGCTTTAAAGATTTATCCGCGTGCATATTTCTTTGTAGGGGATGTCCACTTATCACAGGGTGCTGTACACTCCCTTGTTTTTGATAGAATCAATTTTTGCTTACTCTTTTGATGTTTTCTGTAGAAATCTGTCTTTTATTCCAGGGTGGACAGACTTGTTTATATTAACATGTTGTTTCAACAACTCTTAAAATACAAATATTTAACCAACATCATTTGGTCAGCTTCTTTCACATATACTACATAAACAGCTAGGTTTTGCACAATATTTTTTGTTGATAAATCTCAAAACAGTTGAAAAGAGGTAAAATACTGCTCATTCCATTCCATACATTACAAAACTGAGGTAAGAAATGCAAAAGGATTTGCCAGAGGTCATTCAGTATGCCAGTAGAAGAGTCAGTGGAGCATCTGCTGAGTTTCAGTCTAGTGATTTATACACTACCCTGTACTGAGTTTCTGTAGTTGGATTCTGTAGTTCTACTCCAAGAAAATTGCAGATCTTTCTATCTTTCTGCAGCCAGTATTTTTCATGAGTAGATCCAAAGTAAATGTGTCTTTATATCAGCCATCAAGCAGGTTGATAACTCTATATTTGCATTATTCTTCTAGGACTGGCTGAGACTTTTTTGTTGTTTTTTTTTTTTTTTCTGTCACACAGTAGTAAATGTCCAGTGCATTGAAATAGATGCAGTTACAACAGAAATTAGTCTAACTTTTTAACCAGCTTCAATAAATAGCAGCTGCTAAGCTATGAAGACTAAAGCAGTACTAATTCTTCAACTTGGACAACTGATAGAATATCCTAGAACTGTTTTAATTTCATACATTGATTGATGTGTTACTATAAGCAATCTCCCAAATAGCTAGAATACTGCTCAGTTTTCCATTAACTAAAGGGTACTTGTCTCTCGTAGTTGGTGGTGATGTTTATTTCCATTTAGGATGTTCTGCAGCCTGGAGAGGCCTTTAACAATCAGAACAACCAAATGGGCAGTTGACGTGCTATTCCCTAATGCCAATTCCAGATCACTTGCTCTTCTAGCCATTTGAGGGATCACAAATATTCTTTCAACTTGTATAGGGTCACTGCCAGCTGTCTGACTGGTTGCAGAGGTACGTGCATTGATTTGACCAACTTCTGCTACCAACCATGAGAAATTGCATCACAGAGATAAACATCAGTTTTTAATTGGTAGAATAGGTTCTTTTAGTCTCTGAGGAAAGAAAAGATCAGTAAAAATCTTTATTATATCTAATAGTGAGTCTGCATAGGTGGCATTCCAGTCATAAGAATAACAGAATTTAATATTTATTCTAACATACCTGTTAATATCAATTATTTTCTGGGAACTTTTTAGTTTTCCATTGTGGAAACTTAAGGACTTTGCTTCTTTCTGTGCGTTCTTCTTTTCCTAGCCTGAAAGGAACTGTACTGTAATCAAAGCTGTAATTTCCTATTTAAATACATGTCTGTTTTTCTCCAAAATTATGGCATATTTTGTCAAATGAAAACATTGGGTAACATCAAACTGAGTCTCAGCCCATAGCACTGTTTTAATCAGGCTTTAAAAAGTCCAAGAAATTGTTTTATTTGAGAATTTTGACCTGGAAAAAGAAACATAATACTAAGTAGTAATGAAGGCCCAACCCAATCAACCTCACTGAAGTCATCAACCCAGAGACTAATGATGCTCATGAATTCACAGAGCCTGATTAAAGTTACAAAGTGTTGTTTTAATGACCTTATGTGAGCAGTTGGCAGTTCTACACAGTTGAGGTGAATACTGTGTGCATATTCCAGGAAGTAGATACATGCTGGTACTTTAATAAAGCATAGTAAAATCTGTTAAATAATAGTGAGTGTAAGCCCAAATACAGATGACAGTTCAAAAAAGCTCATATGTTGTTTCTGGGGGATGCTGGGTATACAAATAGCAGAATTTACTTTGAAGAAGACAACCATCCTCTAAACATGAAGAACATCCACTTATATTATTAGATTGATTTATTTATTTGGGTATCCATAGCTTATATTTTGTTTTGTGAGCCATAAAACGATTCTTATTGTGAACAACTGTTTAATTTGGAAGATACCACTTACGTGGATTTAAAACACTAGGGTCCTAATTTCTGGCATTACTCTCTTTCCTTGGAGCCTGCTGTTGGATTGAAATCTGTTGTTTGATGCCATACAGTTACTGCTGGGTTATCAAGTTGTACACTGGTGATTCGTATCTAAAATTATGCTCCCTCCTTTTTCTTTGTTTTAAATTGCACTTAAAATTATCAACAAAGCTACTTAGGGCTTTCTTAAATGTTCCACTCCAGTTGAAGTGAAACATCTCCTTTGGTGCCAGGACATTGTAGACATTTAAATTAGTATAGTTCCTCTGAAATCGTCAGTCAGTCCAGTGTACCACAGCTCTGTATTGGGTCCTTGGTTTCAGAAATTTAACAGATTTTTTTTTTAAAGTAAGGAGAAAAGAAAAGGATGACAGACATAAAAGACTTAAGAGAAATAAATAGCAGTTTATCTAATCACAAGCATATACACCAATAAAGCGAGCTACAGCTGTCAAAGGAAATAAAACAAAGCAAGAATTCTGTAATTTGACCTGTTTGCTTGACAGATAGTACTTCTTGGACCAGCTCTTGTGCTGGTGTAAAGTGGCATAAGAGCGTGAATACTAGTGGAGATTTGCTGATTGTACCCACTGAGAATCTGGTCATTATTTAATATAATGGTCGTATCGAATGTTCCTCTGTTTATTTCAACAAGGAATCCACTTCTGAATTAAAAGGCTCTCAGAGTGTTTTCATAAAATCATACCACCCATAGCACAAGGTTACTATTGAATCAAGACATCTTTGAATTGTGAAACTTTTCCTACTTGCATTTCTAACGTAATTTTCTATGGTTATGTTCTAAGTGCCAGCCATAAAAAAGTACTATTTATTCTCTCTTTTGGGGTCAGTCACCATTTGGGTGTTTATGAAAGGATTTGATGTATCTACTGTCCAAAAGAAGATCTGGTAGGGAGTAGATTTGAATCTCAAAAGTGACTGTGATATTTTACTTAGGAAAGTCTTTTTTTGTACCCTTTTCCATATATTTAAAAAAAAAAAATCCTATGTAAATAGTACGTGTTTTTACTGTAATGAATGTTCCTTTCATTCTGCATTTCTGTATAATATTGGAAATTGTGTTTTTATTAGAAGAGGCATTGGATGGAAGCCAACAATTTTTTCTTTTAACTTGATATTTTGGACTCTGATCTTTGTTAAAACTACAATGGCATGTATCTAGTACAGTCAGAGGTCATTTCTATAGCTACTACCATTTCCTATCATTTCTGGGGAATGTTTGTTTTCAAAACAAAGAATTGGGTTAAAGCTTAAGTATTGTATTTCAGAACATATTTCAAACTGAAATTAAGAATGTTAAAACCTTTCCTTTAAAGGTCAGATGATATTTATTATTATTATAAAAATGATCTGTGATTTATGAATTTAACTTCTCGTAAACCTCCTTTGTAACAGAATATGCAGTCAGAAGCTTAACATTACATTGTTTTCCTTTGACAACGTATCCACGAGACCACTGCAGCTGTTCCTTTACTCACAATAGCAGATTAATTAACACAATCATATGCTGTTGGCTCCTACTCAATGAGTAGGTCTGCAGTGGGATAGATAGGTAAATCCTTTAAATGTGTATGAGATAAAGGATATACTATAGTAGTTTCATAACTAGCCAGTTTTGCTTCTGACTAGTCAGCCCTATCAGCAATGGTTCACTGACTACAGAAGCTGTGAGCTTACATTTCAAAGGCAGCCACACCTATTACAGAGCAATAATGCCTGAATCATTGCTAAACTCCAATATGTAAAAGCACAGGAACGTTCAGAATTCACCATATTTTGCTCAAGTAACGGGGAGTCTGCTTCAAGCATTTTGAGTTTATAGAGTAACCAGGAAAAAAGAAAGGGGTATTTTTGTTGGTTGCTTCATTTTGTAAAAATAAGTTCAATCATTGCTTTCCTTAAATATCTTAATCTGGTCATTATTCACTTTTTACCCACTGTGTATTAGAAATACTTATAAGCAGTGGCCATGGCATCAGTTTTAAGCACCAAAAGAATTTTTCATCCATTTCTCTGTGTGTGCTAATGAACATGTGAGCAGCTAAATCTCCTTTTCCTAAATAAACAGTCATCAGCAGCGTGTAAGTATTTATTTGGCAACTTTAGCTGACATTTTAGTGGATGCTAAAACCTTTGTTGCCAGTACTATAACTCCTTTTTTTTTTTTTGTATGTTTTGTTTTTGTTCTGTTTTGGGTTTTGTTGTGGTAGTGTTTTGTTGTTGGGTTGTCTTCTTTTTTTTTTTTTTTACTTTAAAGAGAAATTTACCCTTTTGGGGAACAAGGTAAGCAGCAGGTTTAAAAAAAAAAAAAAAATCCCTCAAACTTTCAACTGGAATCCTTGAGGAAGAATAATTGTGTGGTTTGTTGCATCATTTCCAAAAAACCTGAGAGCATAGCAAACTACTACTTTAAAATCACCTCATTTAAGGGACAAAGAAAACTCCTTGTTGAGGCCTCTTTTCTGAAAAAAACACTCCATAGCTTAAAATCATTGAGGTTCTGTCTTGTCTGTGTTTTACTGCAGCTGAAGTTAGGTGCTTTTACGTATTCTGTGAGCTTTATCTAATGGTATAAATATGTATTTTTTATCACAATAAAACATAAAAAGTAGGGAAGATGACTGACTTTGATGGAGGGCTTTGCTTGCATAGGAAAAGCAGCATGTGACCTACAGATGGAGGAAACCAAGTTTGAAATCTTTTTGTGCAACGCAGTTATTTAAAAATAAACAACATGCAATAGTGCTCAGCTTTATATCTGAGAGTTCTCCTGAGTACCCAAAGCCACTATTTTTGGAGAAGAGGAAACTGAGCTGTTGAGCTGACTCCAGTTCCATCAAAGATGATAACAGGGAGATTTTTGTAGAGGGGAGTTGGATAGAAAATTTCCTTAGCTTCTCCAGAGTGCTTCTGCTCCTTGCTCCCTAATGCTGAAAGCAGAACATCCTCTCAAGTCTTTCACTGTTAGTTTCCCAGTCAAAAATAACCTTAAGAAGAGCTTCTGCTGCCCTCAGCCTTCTCATTTCCCAGCACTGAAACACATGCATCAAACAGCAGATTCATTCCCTGCCGAGGAGATGGCTGCAGCACATTCTCCCTCAGGCTGACTGGGAAGGCCCTTGAGAAGATGGAGGTACAGCAAGTGAATGAGGAGGCTCCCAGGTCAGTGCTAAGAGATCACACAGGGTGAGACTGACAGCCGACAAAACTAGTTCGTGTGATACAAAAACTTGGTACTAGTGCTACTAACTTAATTTGGAGGCATCTAGATATGTAGAAATTTCAGGTGCAGTAGTACCACCCCACAAAATCCTGGGGGGTTATCACATCATTTACACATCAGGCTGACTGGGAAGGCCCTTGAGAAGATGGAGGTACAGCAAGTGAATGAGGAGGCTCCCAGGTCAGTGCTAAGAGATCACACAGGGTGAGACTGACAGCCGACAAAACTAGTTCGTGTGATACAAAAACTTGGTACTAGTGGCACTGAACTTAATTTGGAGGCATCTAGATATGTAGAAATTTCAGGTGCAGTAGTAGCAACCACCCCACAAAATCCAGGGGGGTTATCACATTATTTACACAGGAAGAGAAGGTCCAAGAATTTTGGTGGAGTATTACTCAACAGGTTATAGACTTTCACACCCCTACTCATAGTAGATTTATAATACATTTCCCACAATATATATGTGTGCCATTAGATTAATGGTTAGCCGAGTAGCTGAAAGCAAAGGAACTATGAATCTTACTTTTTCCAGTTAAAAAAGCAGTAGCTACCAGTAGTGAGTTCCTCTGAAAATTAGTTGCTTTTAACCATCTTGCTTAAAGTCTCAGGCTTATGTCACGGCATTGTTGGATCTAGAATAAATGTCTGGACTCTCAATGGAAGAAGCAAAAGGCATTCTCTTACATGGTGTCAGTGCTGGGAACTGCACTTAGGTGTGTTGTGATTTACAGACTGGTTTCCAGTTGCCAGTGGATTGCTCCAGTGCTGTGAGACAGGTGCTACAGGAGCTTTTTCAGCAGCCTACAGAGCATATTTGGCCACTTGTCAGACTAAAGACCATGCTATGCCTTTCTCAGAAGGAGAATTTTCCTTAATTTAGTTTGTGTAATTACATTCTTTAAGCCTAAATTGTCCATGCAGTTTCAGTTTGATACCATTTTCCCTCCTCTGTTTTCAAGCTGTCTGTTGTTTCAAGTCCTTTAAAATAATTGTTGCTTTCCATCCCTGTGACAGGTGAAGAGGTACCTGTGTAAACATCCCTGCTACAACCTCTGTTGGACTTTGCATTATATTTAAGATAAAAGTGTTTGAATTTATATGCTAAATATTATGCCCTTTGTGAAATTTATCTGAAGATAGACTCCAAAACTCTCCATCTTCTCTCATCCCAACCCAAACTTAGGATGTGAAAAACTTTCCTCTGTTGGTAGATTGCACTTGTCCCACCTAGTAGTTTCTGCATTTTAAGGGTGTCTCTGAATTTGTGTTACGGATTCCTGTTTCCCAGGACTTGCAGTGAAATAGCTGTAAATGTGTTTTCCTGTTCTCTGATGCCACAGCAATGTTTTGTGAGACTCTTATTGAAAAATGCAGAAGACCATTGGCAATAGATGGAGCTTCCTGGCACTAGGAATTGCTGTAATAAAGGTTCCTTGAGAAGCCTTTGAGATCAAAGAGGCACTTGGTAAAAGCAAGCAAATGGTCAGCTTGGAAAAGAGTGTCATACAGAATTCCACCAGTTTGTACCTACACAACAAATGGTGAATAAGGACTGGGATTTTTATTTTAAAATAAGATGTTTACTTTTGTCCAGTCCACTCTGCAATTAGAAATTTCATTCAGTGTAACTTGTCAAGTGTCTTGCAATTTGTATTTCTTATAACAGTCTGTGTATGGAGTGACACAGTAGTATTGATTTGTGTTATAGCTTCTCTCTGTGATGTTTGTCTGTTGATCTGTCAGGTCATCTGTGCTGAAATGAGTTGAAGATATGGCTTTAAATATTTTGGTTTACTGTAGACTTCTTCAAGGTTGCTATTGATGTCATGGGAGTGGGACAGGATCGAGAGTAAAGTGAAATTAAATTCTTCCTTCCACAAAGTTTTCTGTAAGCCTAGACAAGTAATTTTGTCTTTAAATGCTCCAGTTTCTTTTCTAAGATAGAGATGAGTTTTCTTTGTTGAAGGCATTGAGATCTATGGGTAAACATTTGTGCACAAAAGCTAAATGGTGGTGTTGCAGTGGTTTGTGGTGTGCTGAGCTTAGTGAAACTGAGCCGAGCCCCACCCCTCTGCTTTTAATATTTAAACAGGAGAGCTGATTATTTCCATTTCAAACTGCATCCAAATATTATTCTCCAAGTTTGTGGCAGATGAAGTAGTTCACACTTGTATCATCAGTTATCAAAACTTCAATTAACAGTAAATTCATACTGGGAATAATCTAAGTTCTGTACAGTTTGGTGTTAATATTTATTTCCTCATGACCAGTTATCGTAAGACTTGTGTAGGAAACCCTTCAGGATTCTTTTTAGCCTTTGGATAAAGAAAGATAAGCTTTTTAATTTTACTGACCTAAACCAATTCTAGTGTACTTTCCTTTTAAATTAGGGGGATTTTTATTTAGTTATGAAATAGAGGATTTGGTAAAAAATATCTTTGTACCCAACTGCCCAGAAAACGTAGAAAGGCCACTGAAGTAAACGTGGTAGTATCTGCCAAAATTCTCCGTTTTCATCAGCTATTAACTGTAACCTGCAGCACTGGAAAGTGTGCCACACAAAAACATATTTCTGTAGAAATGTGTGGTTAGGAGTTTGTAAAAGATGACTGTTGGGGCTTGAGTTATCAGTGGCAAATGGTTAGGTTCCCACCAAAAACAATATTAACCTCCGACAGTGGCCTTTATAATAAACTTATATTTCATCACAACATTTGTAAGGTGCAGGACAGACTCATGTTGGTTTACAGGTTTGTCCTTCACCCCAATGGACTGTTTTCCATGGCAGATATACTTTACAGGTATGTTGAGTTCAATGCTTCTGTGTTTGCTATAATGGATATCTTAAAAAGTAAGCAATTTATTTCCTTTAATGTTATTTTGTTTTCCTGAAAAGAAATATTAAAGTTGTTTCATGAAAAGAAAAAACAAACCAAACACTACTATTAAATATAAGTGTCGATTAAGAACAATTGCTTTGAGTTGAACGTCAGTAATTGAGCTTGAGGTTTGTTGCTTGCTCTGCTACTGAGAAGGAATTTGTGCTTGAAAAGCCTTCCTGTTTTTTCAGGTTGCTTTAGTTGTTTTAATATTAGTTAAGTTTAATATAAGCTGTTACTTCTTGGAGATTCTGTTGTGCTTATGTCCTTAGATCATCATAGCTGTAACAGCATTATTACTATAAAATATAGTAGAGAATTGCAGTAAAAATTACTGAAACATATTCTACTTTTAAAATTGGATGGGGCTACTATTGGCCTCAGCATTAAAAGGCTAAACTGAAAAGATATCATTACTGACACAGAGGAACATTTTGCCTTTTTTCATAGTGTGTTATTAGTGAGGCATGCCTTGTACATGTTTCCCCAGAGTCCAAAATTTCCACATTACTTCCATTTCCAGCTTCTGTGTTCTGAACCTCCCCTCCCTGTGTTTAACCCAGGGACTCTTTCACAACTGGTGAAGTGCTTGAGTTTCCCCAAACCAAATCCTGGTTTCACTGAGCTCTAAGCAAAAGTGCAGCTTAAACACTGCTCTGGGTTGTGACCAGACCATGAAATGCACCATCCAGTTCTCAGTGTTAGAGATGGAAAAATCCATTCCTTTCCCATTCTGGTACTATGCTAAGAAATGGGCTGGTGTTGAGTATCTGAGCTTAGATGCTTTGACATGAGTTGCTGGTGGAGATGAAATAGTATCTTTGAAGTACTAGAAGAATTTTCTGTGGCTGGTGGTTGGGAATGAGCTGTGTTTGGTGCTCTTCATGAGTATCTATGCAAGAAGTTACACTTCAACAGCTCTGCAAGAGAAAGATTTGATTTGGCAATTAATCTCAGATGTGTTCTTTATTGCTGGAGGTCAGGGCTGCAGAGCTTCAGCATCAGCTATGATTTTTACTTCAAGAAAATTTTTGCTGCAACTTAAGTGCTACTTAAATACATAGCTTTTTAGTAGGTTAGTAGGTTGCTTTATATTTGAAGAAATGACAAATGTGTACTTCTTCACTGGAAGTAAACGTTTTCGTGATGTAGGTAGATGACTGATCAAGATAGATGCCAATTTTGTCCCCATACAGGGGACATACTTAAAGTTACAGGGATCCTAAAACTCATAAGGGATGCATAATGAAAATTAGCAAAATGGCCATTTTCTTGGTGGATGCAGAAGAATAACTTTTGGCTAGCTATTTTGGCATTCTTACGTTAGTATTTCTGTCTTGGTGCATGAACAGGAATCTGTTTGATGCAGACCATTGAAAAATGTTTGCACCTAACAGCCTTGCAGGATGGCACAGAGAAAAGCAGTGTGGATCCATGTGTACTGCATGGTGGTGTGCAGGACATCCTCCAACAGCGTTTGGTTCGGGTTTCCTAGTGGGTTTTCATCATTTTTTTTTGTAGCTTAATTTGCAAATGAATTTGGTTAAAGAGCTCAGTGAAAGAGTCTGTATTCAAGTTTGGCTTTGAAGTTGTGGTCTACTAGAATGAAGTGGAGGCTCCCAAATTAACACCTCTGATTGGTTATCTTCATAGTTTGGGATTGTTTTCCGTGCAGATACTCTGTGAAGTAAAAATGAGTAAGCTACCCCTTCTGCCATCATTGTCAATGACAAGGTTTTTATTGGACTGTAATATTCCAGGTGTTATTCCAAGCTGAAGCACCTTGTGCTGAGTGGTGCACAGGTCTAGTTCAGTCGTATCTGGTGTGTTCTTTCAGCTCCAGTTTCTAACCCCAATAAAGCACCTTCAGGTCACAGGCTATGAAGGAGCCATGGGGGGAGGAACAAGGCCATAGATGTTTGAAGACCATGCCAGGAGATGTTTCTTTATTCTCAGAAATAAATGAATAATATACTGTAGACCTAACTAAAATGTTTGTACTGGTTTTATGGTGCTGGAATAGATCCCTGGACCTCTCAGAGTTGCAGCAGGTAGGAAGTTATATGAAGATTAAACTAAGGGCCAGGAGCATATTTCAAGATGTATATAGGTTTCATGGTTTGATTCTTTCCTTGATTCCTGGGCTACACTCTGTCATTGAATAACAAAAAAAGAAAACTGGTGCCAGGAAATAGGAAGAGTTCATC
>NW_008622261.1:0-37500 GCF_000691845.1 Merops nubicus | reverse complement strand
TGAATATAATTGGTTTAAGCGTGTTAAAAGTTTTGTGCTACAACAACAAAGTTCTAAATCAAGTATTAGAGGGAAGATTGAGAAAAGTACTTCTGAGGCATTCTCTTCAGCTTTAAGCAAAAACATTACCTTTAGAGATTGCCTTTCCTCAGCCTTACCAGATTGCCAGTTTGACCCTATTAACCAGCAGTTAGAGTATAAAAATGCGGCGAATTTGTTGAGTAAGAGATTTCTTCACTGAACTTCTGTAACACTCCCTCTGCTTTTGCATAGGGAAGGACCTGGTAGTGCAAGTTAATGAAAATCTGTTTTGAGAGAAAGCTTCGGTGCCTTTGCAAGTGTTAGTTGCACGGAGGCTGCTCAAACTGCTGGCGAAGTGCAGCACCCCTGTAGCAGGGTGCACAGGATTTGGCCCCCTGGAGGAATCCAGCAGGACTGCCATTGGTTTCCATGCTGCCAGCGTGCCTCAGCCATGGCCCCAGCACGGCCTGTCCTGGTGGGAAAGGTTGGCTTGCCATTGCTCCCTCAAATGGCTGTGCTGGCTAAAGTCTCTGATAGTGCCAGAGGCAATGGGTTTGCCTGTTACGTTGACAGTCAGCTACTACTAACTGATCATATATTGCTGGTTGTCTGCCATCAGAAGACCCTCAGATATTTAAAACACTTGATGGCTAGCAACTTCTGCACTATAGATGAAAAACAAAGAAAGATCTGGACCCGTACCATCTCCTATCTATAATTCTTTGACTATGGTTTTATGATGTGTATTTTTCAGGGAATATTTTCAATAATGTAAATCATTCTCAGCCAGGAATCTTGCAAAACTTTGTAGAATAAAGGCAAATGTGTGGAGAATCACTATACTTGGGTTCTTTTGTTGTAGTAACTGTGGTTAAAATGTAGATCATACTGCTGTTTTGGATCAGTCATAATTCCATGGATCGCAATAATCATAGGTGGATTGTATCTGTATCTTTTCAAAGAGATGACAGAATATATTTCTGTGCTGTTTTTCCCTAAAGAAAAGTTGCAAGATAAGGAGCAGGAGTTTCAAGTAACATTGCAACATTTAGTTGTCAAGCTCTGGATGGAAATTGCCATCATAGGGACTGTGTGTTTACTCTCATACTTAAAAAAAACCAAAACTGTGGTGAAAGTGTATAGAAGAAAGGAATTTCTTTCTTAAAAAGATCAAATACTATCTTAGTAGATGAACAGTGATTCAGTGTAACTAAAACAAGTATTAATTGAAAAGGATTCTGGAATGCAGAGAGGGATGTACGTTGTTGTTTGATGAGCAGCACTCAGTGGAGCAGTACTGCAGGTGATGGTCTAGCCGGCAGTTCTTTTCAGGAATGCAGCTTCACTGATCTACAGACACTCACCAGCGTCTTGTCTGGTGCCTGAGCTGCCTCTCCTAAGTTGCATCTTACTGTCATTGTTTATTTTAAATATAAGATGCATCTCTCTCTTCATAAAAACACAGTTTTCTGGTAAAACTTGACATGATAGCAATATAGTGTTGCTGACTGTTAAGCAGGGACAGATTTTGGTTGTCCACCCTTTATTGAAATGTTTCAGCATGTATCAGCAAGCTCCACCATCCAGCAGTCAACAGGATCTCTTTTTTGAAACAAGTATGTATGACCCTCGTGACTGGGCACGGATCCATAGTGAGGTACAACAGAATCTGCAACCAGAAATGAACCAGTGTGAGTAAAATTGTTGAAATTATTTCAGTTTCATTTGACCAGTTTATACTGCTGTTCACCCTTCCTCAACCCCATGCATGACTTTGTTAGGTTGGCCAGTCCTACCGTAGACAGCTTTCAAATGTAATCGGTTGCGAGCCAGTTTGTTATCTACCAAATTCTGCATGGGCTTGCCAGGCTGTTGGAATGGGTCCCACTAGTGCCATCCTGAAAAAGCATGGAAACATGTGTCTCCACAAATGCAGTAGCCTGCATTCTCAGCGTTTAAATTAGTCTGCTCAGTGAGATGGTACCTATGGCACAGTGTCTCCATGTAAGCTAGTAATTGGCCCAAATTAGAATCTTTAAGACTCCTTGACTTGCATGATAGGAGTCCATGTCTCAACAATTTCTATAGTTACCCTAATACATTTGTTCAGATTTTGTCAGAGTCAGGGATTTATTTTGTACATACGATTTGTAGGTTGTTTTGTCACAACAGAGTAAGGTATTGAAAGTTTCCCATCTGTACAAAGTGTTGCTTGCTCTGGTTAGTTTTCTCATCCTGTATACTGCAGGTAATTTTACTGCTGTTTGGAATAGTGAAAATGTGGTGAAAAGCTGGTCTTCCTCCATATGCTGTGGAATTGTTCAAGATGTACTTCTGAAACTTCTGTCTCTTCCAAATATGACTCATATTCCAAGGCTCTAAGAAGATGTGTTTTAAATAAGTATGTCCACTTTTATGTTATCGATGAGTCATTTTCTTTAAAGTCTGCTGCTTTGAAAAGGCTAGGTTTCCACTGTGCTTCCCTGTAAAGATCTTCCTTCCTGCATATCTTATCTTTCTGAGATAAAATTACCTTCTGCTGGCATTTAATGTAATGTGAGCATCATCAAGCTGGTAATATCGTGTAGGAGGACCTTGGTTAATGGTTGCAGAGTGGTCATTGGTTCAGAAGGTGCTGATCAGAAAGGGTGCAAAACATCATAAAGCTGCTCACAGTGGTGGGAATCAGTCAGTGGAGTGGAGGCTAAAAGGTTGTGCTTTGTTAGGAAGGCATTAAGTACCTGCTTCTGCTTTGAGATGGGTGGGGGAACAGGTGGATCTCTAGCAATCTGAAATAAAGAGTTTTTGCCACAGCATTACTCTTCTCCTTGCTATCTGCTCAAGATTCAAGAAATTCTTTTAAATGTTGTGGTACAGAAATCTAACTTGTAAGAGCTGATTCTGTTTGCTTTTGTCCTTCTTATCCTCAGCTGCTTACTGCTAAGAATTTCATTTTACAGAAACAGCCTGTGACTTCATAGTTAAAATGGTGCTATATGCGTTTGATGGTCTTCAGGAGGGTCAGTACTAAATGCACGTGACTGATTCCAAGTATTTGTGTCCATATCAGTCCTGGGATGGATTCCATTCCATCACTATCTGCAGGTTTTTGCAGCCAGATTTGTTTCCTATACCTTACCATACACATATTAATATATGGGACAATCATTCAGATGATGGCCTGAGTATTTTGAGAATGTTTTCTGTGTTTCTGTTTGCCAAGATGGTCAATAGTTAAGTCTGGCCCTCACAGGCATGGAGGAGGAGCTCGTGAGAACGTGGGGTCTGAACTTCTGGTGATGTTCATGAGGCAGAGGAGCAGTGGCTACTGTTCTGGTAACAGAAGCAGAGACAGACTAGTTTCAGGGCAAGGCAGCTTTCAAAATCAAGTGAGTACCATGTGACTGTCTGTGTATAATTTAAAAGAAGACAAAAAAAAAGCTAGAACTTCAGCACAGCCTGTCTCTCCAGTATATGAGAAGTGAAGCAAATGAATACGGCCTTGAATACACTTTTTAATTTTTCAACACTGTATTTTGCCAACTTTAGTTCACTCTGTTGACTATTCAGTCAGACCGTTTTTAAATTAAAAAGGAATACATGGTTGAATTATTTATTAAACAAAAGGTGCTTCTGTGCATGCAGACTACCTGGGTTTTGAATTTCTTTTACCATTGGAGTTTGAAGAAAGTGCATTGCTAATAAGTTAAGAGATGGAACAACTCTCCTTCTAAAATAACTCTTCCTCTGTCTCCAAGGCAGGCAGTAAACCAGCTTGTGTCTGTCCAGTCACAGAATGCCCAATCTTCATCTGAATGGCTGATTTTGACCTTAGTGTGAAGTTCCTTCCTCAGCTTTGTAGGCTCCACAGAGACAAAATGTCGTTAATTTCTGGTAGAGAAATGTGCTTGCAGATAATTTAGCCCAGATTATCTCCTAGTTTTATAGATGCTTCTGGTGGGTTAAAATATGTGTTTGCTGGAGTAACTCTAAACAAGTGGAAGGATAGCAAAAGCCTTTGTACTGTGTGACAGTCAGCCTGTATGTGCCTCGAGGTTCCCAGCTGATGTTAGGGGTGGGATCGGTGCTTCGTACAAGTGCCTTGCTCAGTCCCCATTACCACCTCTCTGCTGGTGTTCCAGATTTGTGCACAGCCAGTGCTGCTTGTATTTTTGGAGGAACATGTCTTCTGAGTGCCTGATCTTTTCTTGTTGCCTTCCCCAGAAGAAAACAACTGCTAGCTTCTGATTAGACCATCTGGACTTCAAATCCCTTTGGCCGATGGTTGCGAGGAAAGCACTGTCAGGCTGGGGAGCTCGCTGGGGCTTCTCCTCAGGCTGGGAGCTGTGGTCTCCATACCTTGTGTAACACTTGGTGGGCTGGTTTTCCTGGTATTGAAAGAAGAATTAACTCACTGAATCTGGGGGAACATCGGTCCAAGAGGTTGATATTTCTCGTCACTGATGTGGGACGTGATAAGTGATAGTTATCATCTGGGATTATAGTGATGGAAGAAGTGTGAGGTACTGCAAAAGGCCGGCCATGGCAGCAAAGAGGCTTTAGAGGAAGGTTGAGGAGACCTGCCAGGACTCTGAAGAGCTCCCACTCACACTGATGGGAGAGAGGGTGGTTGGGAGCCTGTAGCTTTCCTGTGGAAGGGAAGCAGTGAGCAGTAGCAAGTGGCTGGGCACACCCTGGCTTTGATAGCTACAGATGGAGACCTAAAAGATTGCAGGGCCACAGTCCAACACCAGCACATGTAAAATAAGGCTCAGGATTTAGATAACTCTGTTCCAGCATACTGACGTGCATGGCCACAGTCCAACTCCAACACATGCAAAATTAGTTTCAGGATCATTCCAGCATACTGAAGCCTATGCCTAAACCAGTTATTGCCACCAGCTCAGCTAAATCAGAGGAGAGTGTTCATAATGGTATTTTTTTTCTCCTTTTTTTATTTTACCAGGATAGTTCAGGTGAAAAATTTTATATATTTGCAGTATAAAAGAGAAACTAGATTACTGATATATCAGCTCCATAGCCAGCATTTCATATTTTTATAGACTACAAATAACATGTTATAGTATCAGTGTACTTTAAGGCTATTTTGCAAAACACAGATACAGGTTGACCTAGTAATATACTTTTTGAGATACATCATTAGTAGAAAAAAAATCAATGAGCCCATTCATATAATAGAATGTTTAAAAACATCATAGTGTCAGTATGCCCACACTACACTGTTAAACCAATGAGGGTAAAAAAAATACTGAAGTTAAAGGATTCTTTCTCAAGATTAAAAGTAATGAATTTAATCAATATTTTCCTGTTATAGGAAAATTCATGTAATTTACATTTTATTTATAGAAAAAGGGTACTAGTAAAATAGATTCAGCAGTTCAGAGTTGCTCATAAGTATTTCTTCAAGTACAGCTCATTTTTTGTGAAATGAGGAAAGAAGTTGGAAATTATACTGAAGTGGCATGTACCAAAGAAGTTAAATAGGACAAAATTTATTTACAGAGGTATTTGTGTTATCTCAAAGCAGTCACTTAGTTTGAAGGCAGCACTGGAAACTAAAAAGTAAGAAAATGCAGGTACTGGGAAAGTATCATAGTCTGTCCAAATGTTGTAACACACTCTGTGACATTGTTTACTTTTTTGAAGACTCTGTCAGCACCTCTGTAATCAGTAATCTGTAAATGGAATGACAGTCTTTAATTCTTTCTCATTCTGCTGAAGGAGAAATTACTCATTTAGCTACCTGTACAGTTGTTTTTGTGTGACTGATTCTATTGTTTTGGGGTTTTTTTTTCTTACTGGCATCTGCAGAAACATGTTCCAATGCCATTTTAAATCATTTACATTTTACTTGATTAGAATAATTTTTTATAAAATCTGATTACCTACCACTGGCACTTCTATACTGATTCTATGCCACCCTGTGATAAGATAATAATAATGAAAAAAAGTTTCCTTAATGTGAGCAAAAACTCTTCCAACCTGTTGCTCTGATTGCTACTTATAATGTAGGTAAATCTGTGGCTCTGACTTGAAAAAACGATTTGGTTTTTGGATTTGTTTAAGCCCAGCAACTCAGGGTGAGACTTGGTTAGTGTTGTTATTAAATATTTTCATATTTAAAAGATGTTAATGGATTTTGAAAACTATGTGGAGTTGGGTATTAATTTGTGCCTTTTAAAACCTTACAGACTCTGCACTGTTGGGCACCTGGGGAGAACCTAGAGAAAACAGGTTCAATACCACTCTCTTCCACTCAGATTCACCATCTTTCCCAAAGTTTACTGAAACCATCTTGGGTTTTCTTCCTAGTGTAGCCTGTACACTGTACCAAATGATTCTGTTTGTCCCAGATATAGTTAAGGAACAAGGCAGAGGTCATAATGAAGTACACCTTACCTCTTTGGTTTACAGGTATGTAGAGGTGCTAACCTGTGGAAGAAACAAAGTATAGAAGCAAGGAGGTGGCAATATATTCATTCACAGAAGTCCAGTTAATGGTTATGTTAGTTGATTAGCTAGCAACTTCATTTTCTCCCTCATGAAATTGCCTCCACAGATCCTTACTTCTGGAGCTTAATCAGCAGTAGCTATCCATCCCAGGAGTGGGAGATCAGGAGTACTTAATTAAAGAGGGACTGTAAGGCAACTCTCCCAAATTGGATATCTGATCGAGCCTTGGCATCTGGAGAGCAATGCTAGGTAAAAGTGTTTATCAAGCTCCATGTAGCCACTCTGCAAATCTCAGAGATGGGAATATGATACAGACAGCCCGTAGAAGCTGCTATAACCTGAGTAGTAGGGGCTTTAAGGCCATCTGGTACCTGAACACCTGCCTACAAATAACACATACAAATCCAAAAGATGGTCCAGTTGGATAGCTTCTCTGTTTAGATTCCCCACTGGAATTTTCTCCAAAAGCAGTAAACAATCTGTGTGAAGTGTGGAAAGACCTCGTCCTCTCTGGTCAGTAATCAAATGCCCATTTCAAATTTAGGTGACAGGATCAAAGCTAACACAGGTGAGTCAAGGGGTTTGTAAGAAAACTAGTGAGACAGGCTTACATGAGAATCACAGACTGCTGCTGCTGGCATGAACATTTGGTAGAAATCCAGAATATTCTAAGCTTATTTTAAGAAAAGTAGAAAGTGTGGAAAGGATAGCTTATAGAAGGTTTGGGTGCTAACAGTGCTATCAGATGGATGAGTGAACAACAGAGTAAATTTTGAGGATAGATGACAAAGAACATTGACAAAATACCAAGGAAAGATCCATGAGTATTAAGCCCAGCACTGTTGATCCAAAGAGCAAAAGAGAAGTACAATCAGATGTTCTGACAGCTCAGATGCAGGCTTCTGAAGCAAGCAAGAACAAGCAGAAGCTCATAACTGGGTGACTAGTGTTATTCTGAAGAAAGCAAACAGAGCCATTGTTCTGATAAATGACAACATACATTCTCATCTAAAGCATCCTCCTTCCCTGTGGAAAGATTAAACAAGTCTAGGGGAATTTCCTGAACCTGATCTGGCAAACTCAGTGATTTGGGATCTGAAGTGCTTTGACATATACAGGCAAATTAAGGAAGTGGGATTTCAAAGCCATGATTTTGGAATAGCATAACTGAAAAGCCAGTGAAGGAGTTGGGTGGTGGAAGAGTCACGTGGAAGAGTTTAGGAAAGAAGATGGCAGGATTTTGAAACTAACCAGGAAAAAATAGTTTTAGAGGGAACAATGTAGTGGTCTGTTGTCATTTGGTGCAAGCTCAGCTCTCATTAGGTAGCTGGAGATTCCAGAATCTAATGGTGATACCATAAAAGTGAAGACTTTAACCAAAGACAGAGCACTGTCATGGGCATGCTTTGTGCATTTCTGATGTCTGTCGACTTCTTTGAAGGACCCGGTGCACAGGCCTGACTGCATAAATTGCAGCTTACACCTTTTCATTAAACCATTTGTGCATGTGAGTGCTATTGTAGAGTGGCTTTAAAAGTCACGATCACTGGAAGAGGATGAAGAAGTTTGATATGTCTGCATGTGCATACATTTTAAAAAATTCTTCATCCCTCTTTTCAGTTTCATTTTGATTCGATTTTATCAAAAGTAATATTTAAATAATATACTAAGGTTGTGATTCAAATCTAGGTGCAGAAGTGTCGTTGGATTCAGTATGGCTGGAGAGGTATACAGTAGTGAGAGTAAAGTTTTAAGCTTACTTTCTTCTCATGCTGAGCTAAGAATATGTGTGATGGTTTGGAGGATAATGGTATTTAACTAATCTTCTTGGGGCATGGACTGCATTCCACTGATTTTGTACAACTGAACTCCAGATTACTGATTAATAAAACAATAAACACAGAAAATGAACTATTTTGTGTTTTAGTAACAATTTGCATTTCATATAGTATTCAGTTTTAAGCAAGTATAAAATCATCCCCTCAAATGGTAAGACGTAATTGCTGATCATGTATCTCTTTGTTCCAGACACTTTTATAAAAGTGTATGTATTATGTATGATGTGACCTTCAAATGTCATGAATGCGTTGTGCAATAAACTGTCAATATTTGTGGCTATAAGGTACTAGATGACTTTTACAATAATTGGAACAGCTTTATTAAAAGCTTGGATCGCTCAGCTGGTTAAAGAGAAATACACAGGCCAGTGTTCATCTGGGAGTTTCCTTCTGCCAACTGTTAAATGAAAGATATTGTAAGGTGCTTAAGATATCTTCTTGCTCTAAAAAAAAGGTACAGTTAAAAATATCTCATAAAAAAAATGTTCTCAATGTTTTTGTTTTTTTTTTTTCAATATGCTTATTTTTCCATCCAAACTGAGCCTTGTAAGTTAATGGCAAGTAACCATCCCTGTTTTGTAAGTACTACATCTGATTTTCTGTCTTTTGGTCACACAGGTTTTCAATCAAATCAGGCAGCTAAAATGATGTACTCAGAAATTGTGTTTGGTCTTCGATGACCTTAAAAGGTTTTAAACTTTTAGAACAATTTGAAAAGTAAGACTGCTAAGAACTCTGAAACAAAAACTCTATAGGGAATTTGATTAATTTTTTTTTTTTTTAGGCTAAGAAACATTTTGTGGTACACAAAAGCTTAATTTTGTTTAAGTGCCTGTTGGTGTCTCTTTGTGCTGTATATACAGCCTCTTGCATGGTTCTTAGACTGTGTACCACAGTGAAAAACATGAAGACAGAACCAACATTTGCATACATGAAGTGTTGTCATGCAGAGTGTTTTGCTCCTGTGGGGTGTGAAAACCACCTATCTTCAAGTGTGTTGTGTGCTCCAGGTAGGGGCTTAAGGTGTGTGTGCTGCCCTCAAGTCACCAGCTGCTAAGAAATTGCTTAGACTCTTTTGGCTTCCTTCCTCTTGTGCTTGAAACAACAGCTAGATAGCTTCCCTGCAGCCTGAGCTACTAGCTGTGGCTGCCATTTGCCCACTTCTAAATGTTGCAAGCCTTACTTCGTATAAATGGTTATGGGCATTTTACCTTGGTTTGGTTTTGATTGTACTTTAAATGTGGATCTGCTCGTGCCCTGGTGGGTAGCAGAGGCTGGGCTGGTTTTGCCTCTCGCTGCCCTGTGCAGTTCAGAGGCTACACGGGAAGCCTGATGTCAGGAGCAGCTTCTTGTTACTTACCAGTGGAACCTGTGGTATCATCTCTGTTTCTAACAATACAATGTGAATGCTGCTTTCTCACTAGTAGGCCTCCTTTCCAATTCTCTTCTAAAATAGCTCTCTGTTTAAACAAATTCTCTGCCAATCTATATTAATGCCTAACAGTTTAAGATTCCCATATATGGTCACTGTAAAACCTAAATCCTTGATGAAACAATAGATGCAGCAAGTCATTCCTGACCTAAGACATTAGCAACTCTTTCCGGAGGCCTAAAATATAACTGTAATATTTGGTAATATTAGACTCTTTTCGTTTTAAGCCATGAACCTCACTAGCAAAAGAAATGTAGTGACATCTGCTAATAGGATTCTAATTTCAAATTATGAACACTGGACCAGATTCTGGTCTCATTTACATTGAAGCATCCTAATTGAAGCTACTTCAGGTAGCTAGAAAAATTTGGTTAATTATACATCCCTGGTTATATGCCTATTTTCCACTATTTCCAGCGTTATTAAAGCTTTTTCTAAGGAAAAGGCAAGAAAGGTAAAACATGTTTTTCCAGAAACTTAATGTATGGTATGCTGCTTCCCAGGTAATGAGGTGGTCGAGTCCAGGCATACCTGAGTAAAGGTGGCAGCAGTGACAGCAGTAACACTCTGCCTATCTTCTGCTCCTTTCCTGACTTTAGGTTCAGGGTGTAATTTTGCCTATCAGAAGATGGGCTAGTCTGGGTGGTTTATAGAGCATCAAAAATATCTGTGGTCACTGCCACTTCTCGTTGTGCCATGTTTCGTGAACTTTACAGGCAGTGCTAAAGAACTACAAATATTTTGAATTTCAGAAATGTATGAAAACCTGGGATTATGTGTAGCTTTAAAAGCTGCTGGCCACGTTTTCAAAGTGCTCTTTAATAATGTCTGAAAAATGTGCAAGAGCAAACACATACTTGTAAGTGTGATTACCTATTCTGTGTGTTGATTACCTTTTGCAGGCAATTGCCTGGTTTTGGCTAATTTGGCAGCCCTTGTGTCGACAAATTCCAACTGACTTCATTGATAATTTACTGTGCATGAGGACTGCAATTTAGCTCCTTTGAACACCAAAATACCTCTTTGTGAATCCCTGCACTTTCACATGCACACAGCAAATAAATACTCTGGTAAAATTTATGGGACATGTATGTAGATGGTCCTTTGAAAATTTGGCTGCTAAAATGACCTAAGTCAGTGCTGCTACCTAACCAAATGAAATCAGGTTTTACAAAATCACTCAATCCATTTCTAATTGTGTTTATAGACTCATCCCACCCAGGTAGAACAGTCAGACAGAGCATACATGAAAATTTCAAATAATTCTTTTTATTTCGCTCTTCGTATGACTGGCTAGATGGCTTCTGCTTTGAGTACACAGATGCACTGCTCACCTGAGTTTGTCTTCTCTTTTCTAGAAGTGTCCACTGCAGTTGGCATTGTGCCTCTGTAGCATCTCCATTGATGTGCTGAGGGCCCTGCCAGCTGTGGCAGTGGCTCATTTCTGAGCAGATAATTTCTAATCCCTAGTAAGATACCTGCTGTAAAAAAAGGATTCACTGGTGTGTTCCCCTCTCTCTCTCTTTTAACCTGCTACTGTAAAAGTGCTTCTGTCTCAAAGCTGTTTATTGGGATGGTCTGGCTCTGGAAATTTCCCTTCTGGGTGCTGTGGTGGTGGGGAAGCAGCCTGGAGCACTACATGGGCCGTCTCCATGCTGAGCAAAGAGGGCTGGCTTTTTGTCTCTCCTCTCCTAAGAAGTGGGCATCTGTCTGAAGAAGGACTAGTCCTTCCACTACTGATTTTATGGATTGCTTACTTTTAATTTTAATCTGTGTGGCAGATAGGTTTGCTCACATTTTAGCCAAACTGGCTCTTTGGTTATATGGCTAACTGCCACCTTTCGATACGATGTTAAAGCGAACTTCCCCTGGATTGGTCCCGTGAGAGCATGCACACCAGGCAGTTCTTAGCTTAGCTGAGACATGGTGTGCAAGAAATGTCCCTGTCATACCACTGCAGAAGCTGCTCTGTGGCTGAACTCCTGTGTGTCCTGTGCCACAGAGCGTATCGTCCTGCCCGGCAGATACAGCCTACGTAGCAGCTGGAGCTCTCACAGCCGTTGCCTTCCCCTTACACTGACACAAAGACTGGTTTCATGTGTAGAAATGAGTGTTACTTTTTGCACTTCTGTCCGTGACTTTTTCTGTGAACAGATGCAAAGTGAAAGGAAAACTCAGCGAAAGTAAGTTCAGAGACAAGGCTCAAAAGCCTTACATCCAGCATGTATATCTATACAATATTTTATATTCTGTTCTGTTATTTCCTGCATTCGAATCAGGAAAGACAGGGATGGGCAGGAAGACATTCAGGACGTAGAACTGCCTGTAATGGAAGTAGATAGCTAAAAAAGCAGTCTAATTTCATGTGCATCGAGTGCACATCATTTAGACCACATAACTCAGTGAACCACAATGGCTCTAAGATAAGTAACTCTTGTCTTTCCTTCCTGGTCTTTCATCCTCAGAACTGAGCAGCCCAAAACCCATAGTTAAAATCCTGATTAACTCATAAATTAATTTGCTGAGGCTAGTCCTAGTTCCGCAGGTCTGGAAAACGTTACTAGTTTCACACAACTTCACGGACCTGGGAGTTCCTACTTTTGAAGGGAGTCTCAATAGCAGGAGAAAGGGGACATCATAGGTGTAGAATTCACCAGTTTTTCCCTCCTACTGTGTCACTTTTTTTCCCCTTCAGTTTCCATAGGTTGCTTTAAGCGACTCAATATAAAAAACCCTTGGTAGCAAAACTGGTGAGACTTAAATGCATTTTAAAGTTAAGCACATTTTCAACTTAAGTGCCTTGACAGAAAGGTACAATTTGCCAAAACGGGGCCCTAGTAAGAAGCTGGGGTAGCATTTGATGGGGAGAGTCGGCAGCCTTGAACATATCTTTTCATTGTTTGAAAGAAAAGGACTTAGATGTAAAGCTGCTCATTCAGGTAGCGATGGCCTCCAGCGCTTCGGTGGGCTTTGTAGGCAGAGGGATTCAAAAGAAAACCCCTCAGCCCAGCTTTAAAGTCTTAAGAATGCTTTCACTGTGGGAAGAAAAATTCTTCAAGGTAAGGCCCCTGTTGGAGCAAAGCCTTTGGAGCTATCTACTGTATGTCTACTTAAATCTAAAAGAAAACTCTTCAGACCACCCACATCTTTCTTTGCTTCATTGTTGTTTTCAGTTTGCTTTTTCAGAGGGATTAGTGCTAGAGTAAACTCCATCGTCTCGCTGCCTTGAAAAAATTCAATTTTGTGTAAAGTGAAAATTAGACTCTTAAATCTGCAAAGCGAGCTGTTTATCTTACAAATTTATTCTTTTTTATTGGGCCACACATATTCCAGATAGAAAGATAAAAGGCAAATGGATAACAGGCCATCATTTAGAGTGACATATAGCAAAACATAACTAGTAGACTTACTCGGTAAATTCCTCCTGAGTGGCTTGTTAGCTTTATCTATATATTTATCTATAATGCTCATATACTATTTATTGAAAACCAAAATAAAATCCTGCAGTTTATCATTCATGCATTTTGCACTTCAGAAAAATCTTTTTGCACTCAGGAATTCAATTTTTCCCCAAGCAGCTTAAGACGTGATTATATACAACTTTGAGGAGAAAAAAAAGTGGAAAATCTAAACTCTTTAGGGAGATTGGAATTATAGACTAGCACCCATATAGATTTTTTCTGGACTCCCAAAGACAAAATAAACTCCTGCAGTATGTTACTTTAGATTACCTGTGAATAATTCAAAATGACAGTTACTAGCTTTCTAACTTAAATATTGTGCTTTAACTCTGCAGTCTAAGAACAATCAGAAAATGTTAAACAAGAATGTGATGAGAAAACGATCAGATTTTGTCTTTTGAAAACTAGCAATAGCTTGATTACATACATGACTAAGATAAGCATTTATGTATATGAATTTCAATCTCTCTGTCATCCCCTTCTTTCAGCTTTAAGCAAAATAGTTTAGGGGGACCGTTTATATAATCATTAATGAAATGCCTGTGTTACCTTTTCCAGAAATGTGGTATTTGGGTCTCTGCTTCTATGTGAATAGTTTTTATTAGAGCCAAATGTTTAAGTCTTTCTTCTGTTCCATCACTTCCATTTAAAAGGCAATGCTGTGTAAACTGCACTATGTTTCCTTACAGCTTTAGTTACACATCAAATGGGTAAAGACAGAACATTTATAGTCAGTAGTTTATGGTTAAAATAATCAAGACTCTGCATGCAGATTTTAACTATGTGCTCCCCACCTCAATGTCACCCAGACAGCTCAGCTTTTGCAGAGGGGTGTGATGATGTTACCATGTGTTGCAGCTCTGTGGCATGCCAGCAGCCAAAATCTGGTTCTGAATTTCAACATTTGCCATGGTACTTTTGGGTGAAATAATTGATTGATACATATATGTGATAATACATGACTCTGTAAGTAAATGATGATAGTTGACTCTTGTGTGGTTTGGATAATGACTTTTAAAAAATGTCCCACGTTTTTGCAATTTTTGTGTCAGTCTTTCATAAGTTACATTGTTCATAGCTTGCTTGGATAATAGCAGCTTATTCAAGATGGCTGAGAATCACTCTTCCTTTATATCAGGAGAGAGAAGGGATGTCCTGGAGTCTCCTCCATTGTGTTGAAGGATAAAACTCGGGAGCTGTGGGTGAGAGGGAGAAGGAATTCCTCCTCATCTGACCAGTTTTTTTTGTTGTCTTTCCTGTGATATTAGGTCACTCACTAGGTCGTGTGTTGTAACTCCAGTGCTGAAATGCTGCAGAAGGAAGCTGATTAGCTTTGTGTGTAGACCCAGCAACTGCTGTTGGACACCCCACCCCCCTTCACTGCAACTCTTTTGTTTTGGGAGGTTTTAATATACTGAGGGAAACTTTCCTCCTCTAAAGGCATACAAATTTTCACAATACTGATAAATTAAATAGATTCAACAAAACAACAATCTAAAACTTTTTTTTTTTTAAAAAAAATTAATAGGAACTAAGCAAAAGAAGAAATCAAACCAGCTGCTGACACAGCTGTTTCTTTTCTTGTATAATTCAGTTCAATATAAAGGTACCATATGTTGCTTAAAATGATGATAGGAAAGATGAAATAATTTAAGACAATAACAAGAAAATACATGAATTGTCAGCATTCTGTCAGATTTAAAGAATGAAATAGACAGGTGTAGTATTGACATGTTTAACTTTGTGTTGTGTTAGCAGTTTTAGTGAGAACAACTTCTGACATGTGCTGAAGTGATGTGAGAACATTTCTGTGTTGCAGACATTGGAGAAGAAGCTGGGAGATCCGTAGGAGTCCAGCAGCCAGCTTTACTGAGAGACAGGAGCCTTGGTTCTGCCATGAAAGACTGCCCATATTGTGGAAAAACTTTCAGAACATCACATCACTTAAAGGTCCACTTGAGAATACATACAGGTGAGAGAAACAAGTGAGGGGAGCACTGTCAACACGTGTGTGGGGGCGGCGGGAGGTGGGAGTGGAGAAGGGGCTCGCATGGTATGTGGCTAGGAGCCTGAATTCCCAGTGTAGATTTGGATTCATTAGTTGGAGAAAGTCTTCTGAGAAAGATATATGACAGTCTTAAATAAAAGCACAAGGAATGTGTTGTTGGATAAAGACCACTTTAATAGAATCATCTTTTCCCAGTTGAGGTTATTTCTGTCTCCTTCCCTGCTTCATCACTGTTTCCTTCAATTACCCTTGTCCTTCAATAGGCATAAGCCTATTGGTTTCAGACTTAGTTATACTAACTGCTTCAAAGGCCTTCCTTGGCATCTGCTTAGGGAGTCTGAATGTTTTTCTCAGAGTTACTATTTTTGTCCCATTTAGCATGCTCATTTTTAACCTCTCCCTGTTCGTATGAATACATCAGCTTCACAGATCTGCATTTTTTCACTAGAACTCACCTGACTCAGTACTTGTAAGTAGTAAAACTTAGCATGCTTTGCACAATGGTCAAACCTGCCACATTTTATTTTAGTCACAATCACAGCATTTCTACCCTACAGAGACTTACCACTGGTCTGGATTCTCACCTTATTTTGGTATGACACACATAGGGCAGGTTGTTCTTGATGCCAGTAAAGTATAACCACTCCTTTTAAACTGTGCCTTGTTTGCTTAAAAGTACATACGTGGGTGGCAAGGGTCATGTAGAGACACAGTATATGTTTAAGAGGACTTACTCTATCCATAATTAAAATCTGGCATACAATGTTGATATTCTCATGTCCTGTTGACATCACTAGAAATTTTTTATCTGGCCAATATGATCCTGTTTTCTTCCAAGTTTTAGGTATGGTAGTAGGCTTTGAGAGAGTCTGCAGAACTGGAGATTTAGGGAACTTCTCTTTGGAAACAGACATAATGATCACTGTAATTTAAGAGTCATTTTCTTAAACCATTTTAAATGAATTTCAGAATTTTACTGCTACTTTTCTAATAGATAAGTAAAATAAATTGCATGAAGAAATATTTTTCAGTTGTACCTCCTACTTGAAAAACTTAGCTTTTAATTTTTGTTTTTTACTGAAGTACCAGATAAGCAGTATTTTCCTTCCTTCCCAAAATCAGCACTCATGTTTCTCCTGTGTGTTTGAGCAGGTATAATACTTAATGTCTGGTTTGCAAATGCGAGGCCTGATTTTGAAAAATTGAAAATGAAGCATGAAAATTGTTTAGAGAAAAAAACCTTCATTGTTGAGGTGGAAAAGTTTGTTCATTGTATCTTTATTCTTCTTTCTTTGGATTGTGTAGTAGTATACCATACTGGTTTGATCTGAGTTGTAAAATTTCGTACCCTAAAGTAGTTTTGTTTGATTGAATTGCAAACTATTTAGGGCAGGAATATTCTTTTCTCTGTGTTGGACTTTGTGAACAAAACAAAACAAAAAAACAACTAACCAAACAAAAAAACCCACAAAACTAAAAAACCAACAGCAAACAAACAAAAATGAAACCAATCCAACCAACCAACCAACCCCAAAATAACCTCACCACAATGAAAACCCTGTTTGTGTGCTCTCTAATGTAATAAAAGTCAACAAAGGGTAGTTATTTTATTGGAAAATAATACTGTAACTATGATGTTTAAACAGTTTGACATATTTACTATTGGAGATGCAAAGAAAAGTTCTTTAAAATAACCTGAGGATATACATCTCTCCTTTTTGCTTAAATATATAGTGGTCATTTTGTTCTTGTTTTAAAGGCAGTGGTGATTATGTATTTGATATTTGTGGTTTAGAACTAATGGAGAGAAAATTAATTGCAATGGAAATATTCCATAAAACTCGCATATTAAATCTGAATAAACAAAATAAAAATAAGAAAAAAGAAATTATGTATAAAATTAAAAAAGAGAGAACACCATACAGACTATTGAAACACCATTTGCAATGTATTTTAAAATTATAATTTAAAAATAGATAAAGATCAATTTCCGTTAGGTTGAGAACAAAGTATTTGTAAATAAAGACAAAAGTGTATTCAAATGGAGCAATGTTTTACATATTGGAAATAATCCTAATAAATATTATAAAAATGTAAATTGGCAAATTACTAGAGTTATTAGATAAAAATTAAGTTTCTTTGCAGTAAATGGAAATGATGTAATAGATACCAGTTATTAAACAAATACTGGTTAGCTCATACTTATCAGGGACAGTTTCCTGCCTTTTATGTCACACTCTGTCTTTATTATATGCCTGGATTGTATAACTGACTGATAAAAAACACTTTACTGTGTTTCTCCACTACATTAACTCAATTACTGTTCTTGTTCTCACAGCACCTGTTTGTTAGAGATGAGCTCAAGCAGCTCAGCAGAAGTCAGGTTCCTTCGAACATCTGTGTGTTTGGAGGCACCAGAGTAGGTTGGTTTGGTACGCATGCCAAGACAAGACCCAGTGTCTGATCCAGCCAGGAGGTGCTTTTGTGGCAGTTGGCCCCCCAAAAAGCTAGAGATGCCATTTAAATCCTCCACGAGAGGAGAAGGCTGTGCTCTATTTTAGATTAAATAGCTGGTGGCTGGGGTTGCTTCTTTTTTCTCTTGGATATTTCATGGTTGCAACCTTCTTCACACCGAGTCTCAGTTTCTGTGTAGTTTACTGTCGTATTACAAGCTTCTGAAGGGAAACAAATAAAATGAAGGTTTTATTTAGCATGCTCAGTTGAGCCTCAACACACAATTGTAGAGCATTTTTCTTCTTATCTTATTCAGTGATACTTGGCCAAGGAGAGCTTTAAGGGGAAGATAGTAAGATACGATTTCTGATTGTTCACATGTGATAAGAAGAAAAGGGCCTAATTATGTGAAATCAGTTTCTCCTTTTTCTTGCTCTAAAAACAGCTGAAGGACAAAACTGTTCCCTAGTACAGCCCCAAGAGAAGAGAGGAAGGACTCTTAGGGCAAACTGCTTCAGAGCCTTGGGGCTTAGAGAGAACAGGAAGAATTCTTGTAGTCATCCTAGGTGACTTTTTGTGTTGCCCAGTGAATAGAGAGGGCCTGTATGATCTTGCTTCTTCAGAGATAGTTACTTCAAGTCACACAAACTTGCTGTGTGAAGAGATGCAGAAAAAAGGACAAAGCATTTATGTGCACCGGTAGTGCATGGTAGACATGTGGTAGACTGGCCACTTTGTGATTCAGCTTCCTGATTATAAAATAATATGTAACACAGCTGGGAAGGTTATAACACAGAAGGCTTAGAGATGTTCAGATTTTCTAAAAAAGAAAACCTTCCAAGTATCTCAGACCCATAATGTGCCACAGGCAGGTGATTCCAGAGTTTTCATTTTCCCCCTCTGGGGCAGCAATTTAAGGCTCTTTCATTCAAGGAGCTGAGCATCTTCTTCATGCTCTTGAGCACTCTCAGTTCCCACTGAAATAAAGGAAACGGGTGTGGTTTTTACTTTCATGCCTAGACTTTTGGAGAGCACAGATACAGTTAAATGAAAAAAAAAAAAAAAAAATCATATGTCCTACCTTTGACAAGTGACACATTCTGGAGGGGCTGCTTTCAGATTAGCTTTAAGACCTCCTTGCACCTTCTATTAGAGTTCAGAAGCTTCTGCAGATGGAGACCAGCTTGGGTTTGTGTGATCATTAGGTGCTCAGGCATATTCCCAGTATGACTGGCACAGTTGAATCCCCCGAGCAGTGAAAATAAGAATAATGTGCATGAACAAAGTAGGCCGCTGAAGAAGGTTTGAGTTGTGCTAAACAGAAGAAACCTAAAAAAGAGAGGGATAGGAAGAAAAACCTTGCAGGGCTGCATCCGTTGACTGAGAGTATGTTACGATATGTGTGGCACACACCTTACATGTATTAGATGTATTACATACATTTACAGTGTTACTGCATTTTCCCTTGGAAATGTGACGAGCCAATTTTAAAACTTGCTTAGATGAGCTGATGAAATACAGTAAAAATGGTGCTCTTTTAAATGGATTCAATTCACATTTTCTTCCTAAAAAAAGACTGCCTGTTGCCATTCTCTGAAGGCGCTTGTAGTGGGATGAGCAATATGAATAATTAAGGAAAATGGGTATGTGTGCTCCAAGAGGAGACAATTTTGGTATTGAACATCCTTTATTCTTACATTTCTAAGATGAACTAAAAGGACTTTTCATTTCTCTAGATTTCTCCAGATTTCCCATCCTTAACATTGTACAGCATGCCTTTTCTCCTGTCTTAATGACATCCCAAACTTTTGTTGAAAATAATTGATTGAATTTAAATTTCCTTAAAAGTTTAAGAGGTAATGTTACAGTATAAATTTCCTACCAAACACTAAGTAGGGAAATATCCATTAGTGAAATTAACTACAGTTTCTAGGTAGCTAACAATGTGCAGTATACAGTAGGGCATGGCTAATGAACACTGCAGTGGGTGATATTTCATTATACAAATTAATGCTCACATTTTAATGGGAAAGTCACATAATGAATCTCAGCTTCAGTGACAGCAATTAGAGACACAGATTGTCCCCTTCTGGACAAGGCACTGTTTAGCAATAAGCAGCTGTGTAAAAAGTCTTCAGGTTTACAACATATATATATGCTTTGGGGGAATTAGTGTGCAGTTTATATTAATGTACTGAATCTTCCCTGCAAAGTAACAACCATATTTATCTCTCTACATTTTAACTAAGTAAAGACATGTAAAAAGACTAAATAAATATTGCAGACGAGATATAGGTAAAGGAAAATATTCAATTATAAAACTTCATAAAAATTAAAATATTTTATTGTAATGCCTAGTGCACAACTGAAAAATCTTTAACAAACTGGGTCAAAAGCATCAAAAGTCTGTCTTTTTTACAGCGTTGGGGTAGTTTCATCTTGGAGACTAGAGAAAAATCACTAGTAAAGGAAAGTAGTAGAGAGGAGAAGTTAACTAGTATTTCTGACAAACAGATTAATTGTGTGGTGAAACATGTGCAGGATCCAAAAATAATCCTACAGAACCTTTGATATTCCATTTGGTTTAAAAAGTGTGAAGTGAATGATTAGAATGATAAAAGAAATTACCATGTAAGAATAGGCATGATAATGAACTAATTAAACCATGCGGCAATTCATTTCTAAAATATCTGCTGCACAATGGATAAAATAGGTTATCAATAACTGTTTCAATGGTAAAATTAAAAATGCTGGAAAATGTTTTCAATATTTTCATTAAGCAGTATTCTCTGGAGTTATAAGATGTTTGATTTCACTTGCTTTGCAAGAAAGAAAACTAGCTTGTTGAGACTTGTAGAGGATCAAATTGCAACTCACACTGTCCCTGAGTGACTGTCAAGCGCCCATCCTGGCTGCCAGAGCATTAGGTGCTGGGCTTCTTGTACTGATGCCCAGCCCTCACTGTCCTGAGGAGCAGAGGGGCATACTCTACAAGCAAACTTCTTTAAAAATCTCATTTAAAAAAAACAGGGAGCATTCAGTGGGGAAGGGGAGTGTCGGGTGTAGTACTGTGTTACTATTTAACGTATTATTTTTAATACTTACCATGCAGCTATTTTAAGAAGCTGCATGATAAGTATGAGAAATGAATAAAGAAGCCCACAGCACTAAATATCAATAGATATTTAAGAAGTGCAGAGATTTGATGAGGGAAACTGGAAGTAATAGTAAAAATATTTATGTGGCTGTTCAGGTTACGGAAGAGAGGGTAAAATTCTGTAGATCTGACAGGTTTAACAATTGGTATCTTGCTAATAGTGGACAGACTGGATAAAAAATTAGCAGCCATGGTAGAGAAGACTAAATACTCTTCTCAGAAAGAAGCATGATAGTTTTTATAAGTATTTTCCAATGATACAGTTCTGCCATTAAGTAATGAGGCTTTTATGCTGTAGCCCACTACATTTTAATATTTTTTAGAATGTATGAGAGTGGATAACTTATAGATAAAGTCTTAAAAACCCTGGATGAAGAGCCCTCCAAATCATTTAAGTTCATTTTAAAAACCAGGTCTTGGAACATGGAGCAAGTTCCAGAGCACTCACAGCAGGAAGAAAAAACTCTGTCTCTTCCAGTACTTCCAAAAGGAAAGAATATTAAGACATTGAAATTATAAATGGCCTACTCTGATGTATGTTTTGGGTAAAATTACAGAATGAATGTGTTAACTAAGTAAGAACTGGTAGCATAGCCAATTTTATTTTATAAAAGTAAGTTATTAATACTTTCTTGCAAGGCTTGTGAAAGTAGCTTGTGTTGTGTGACAATACCCCCACCAAAATAACCCACCCAGTATACAGAGATGAAGGGGGACATAAACCAGCACAGAAGTGCTTTCAGCTCCACCTGTTTGGTGTTTCATCATTATTTGGAAGAGTGTATGAAATCACTGTTGATAAAATTTACCAATGGCACAAAAATGGTAAGATGCTAAAAATCATGGGGAGGCACTGATTAGTCACTTAGTCAAGTGGGCTCTTTTCAACAATATGAATTTTAAATCAGCAAAATGTAAAGGAACAGATACTAGAGGCATTGATAGGCCTAGGATTATGGTAGAGAAGCAACAGAATCTGAGCTCTCTGTTGAGTGCTCTAGCTGTGGGTGTAAACACAGTCTTTGATTGTGTAAGACTAATATCAAGTTGAAATTTTATCAACGCCTTAGTGGGTTCCCGTGATTTGAAAGGACATTGAAAAATTGAGAAGGGTGTTCCACTGAAGAGTGAGAACATGTGAAGAGGTGACTGATTTGTCATCTGCAAACCCCTTCTTTAGGGAACAGAATTTTTTACTGAAAAACCCTGTTTAATGAAACAGGGGAAGATGTGGCAATATTCAGTAACAGGAAGCAGACTCTGGACAAATTCAAGCTAGAAATGAAGCATACATTTGTGAGTAGTGAAAATACTTAACCAGTCAAACAGTTTACCTAGGGACATGTTGGATTCTTGTCACTGCTGTGTTTGAAACAGAGTACATTTAAACTAAAATTATTAAGTTTTGTTTCAAATTGTAGTTAGGATTTGATGCAGGAAGTATCTCGTGAGGGTCTTTGGTCTGTGTTGTACAGCAGATCAGACTAGATGATCATAATTGTGCCTTCTGGCCTTAAAGTCTGTAAATCTGTTTCTAATCTGGCTGTGGTCTCCTTGTAAGCCCCTAGCACATAATGCCTGTGGCTGGTATGATCAGATTGTGTTCTGCACAGCACTGGTTATAGCTTGCATAGATTATACGACTGGTTTATACAACCTGCTAGACAAATAAACCTGTTTCTACTGGGCAACATGTCTGTTTCCAGTTACCTACCAAGCTTTTGTGCAGAGTTTACAAGCAGCGTTGAATTTTATTGTTTTACTGTATCCTGATATAAAATAGTTCTTGTAAGATGTCTTGTGTCTTACAAACTGGAGCGGGAGGTAGATCAGAACTGTGATTATGTTGCAAAGGTAAGTTATTCTGTTATTCTCTATATGTTTGGGGTTTTTTTTCAGTTGTATACACTAGAATATTTTTTCTTTCTACTCCATTGTGAAAAGGTTTGTCGGGATGCAGACAGGGCCAGAGAATTAGCAAGATCAGGATGGTCATTGCTTTTGTGAACAGTGAAAAATTACTCTTGGATGTGAAATGCAGAAGATTATTTTCGAAAAGTCGTGTTCCCTCACTCCTACATGGCAACGTTAATTTATGTGAACTGATATTAAGTGTTAAATAACTCATCCAGACACTGCTCTTGGCAATATTACCAGAGCAGTCATTACACTAGGATGAATTCTCTGAAACCTCTTTAGAGTATGACATACCAACAAGTTGTCCTCTAACAGGAATCAGCCTACCTCTCTTCTCCCCTGTAGTATTCTTTGGACATGCATTTTTGGAGCTGCTGATAGACTTTTGGAAATTAGAGGTCTTTTGGGTTTTCCATTGAAACAGCTTTGGGTTTTAGTTTGGTTGAAGTTAGGTTGGGCTTTTTCCCCCAGCAGTTTATAACTCAGTTTTGTCATTTGTGCAGGGATTTATATAGGGCATAAGTGCTTGTTAATCTGAATGGATGAAATAGCATCTAACTATCTGCATACTTACTGAATTTAGGAAATATTGACACACTAAATTTAAAAGATTCAGAGATTATTTACACCATGCAACTCCCTTCTCCCAATGCCTGCCTTCAAAATAGCAGCAGTTAAGATTGTTTTGAAGTAAACTAATCACTGCCAATACTTGGATCTAAAACAGAGGTTTTGAATAGTTCCCTTTGAACAATATTATTTGGCCAGTCCTGTATTGTAAAGGTGCCACAGTGCGTTGCTACATGTTGAGTCCAGTTTCAGACCTTCAGCTTTAGATCTCATTTCTAGCCATGCAAGAGGTGGGAGCACCACTGAGGCAGCGTACCAAGACTTGGAGAGATTTGGACATTTTATCACATGGTCTCAGTCAGGGTCTTCTTTCAGTCTGTGCCTTCTTTCAGTCCAACTCGTATGGCGTTGGTGGTGAGCTGTGTCCAGATCTCCTCTGCTGGAAGGAAGCTCACTCAGTGGAGAGGCCTTTGAGTGGAAAGTGTAATGATTTCAAGGCTTAGCAATTCAGAACAAGAGCATGTTGTTGTTCCCAGTGCTTTAGACTGAAGGTACTTCAGATGTACAAAATATTACGAAGATTTTATCTAGTTAGCATTTTTTAACTCAGGCCCATTTTTACATATACTTACTGCTTTGAACAGGTCCTACATATTTTTGGCAGCATCAGTGCAGCCTATATTGGACACTTCTGCTCCTTGCAGAAATAGTTATCCAACGGTTGACATAGCCCCAGTGATGCTGGGACACACATTTTAATGGTGTCACTTGATGTGCAATGCAAACACACATTGAACTATCATTGCAATAAGAGGAAGTGCTCTATGTAATAGTGTTAAAGATTTCCATAAAGACACAGAGGATGCTGAGGAAGAGCTTTTCAATTAAGAGGAGTGAAAACTCAAAAGTGAGAGGACTTAACCTGATAAAGTCTGGTTGATTATTTCTTAAGCAACGTTTGAAATACCTAAGTTGTGTCAGAGGCCACTAGTAACAGTTGACAGTTACTGGTGGGACAAACATCACAATAACAGAAACCAGCTTGAATGCACTACGTACAGGGTGTAAAAACAGCCTTAAAATTTGTCCATGTCCTGACTGTCAGCACAGCTGAGTTTGCACCCTCCCAAACAGCCCTCCAGAAATGCAAACAAATAGGCAGTCAGTGCCTCTGTCCCCTTGTCCCTACCCTAAACCACCTGCAATGGGGGGGAGTGTGCTCAGACTCTCACCAGAGAGCAGGTGAGACCTTGTTGGAGGTGCTCCTCTGAAAAGGTCCATTTATGTGGTTGGTGTAAAACTCTCATGTCTCACCATTTAGCTTTAGGATTACATTATGGATTTAGAATTTCCGCTGCTGGCGATTCCCTTCAGCCCCATATGCAGCCGCTGCATACGGCTCACACAGCCCTGCCTGCTCAGTTCACTGCTCTGCTGCTGCACCTCCTTGGTAAATTCCCACAGTCCATGAGAGGAGCAGCTTCCCAAGTATTTACCAACTGAGCCCATGGCTTAAATAACAAACATTTGAAAGCCATTCAGTTTTGTTTTAAGCATATTTTGAGGTTGTTTGAGAACGGGTAACCGTCTCGCTGGTTTGGTGAACTACATAATATTATGTAGAATTTATACTGTGGAGGGAGTTTTCAAAATAAGTTATTTCCATTGGACCATTTGGAGAAAGCTTGGCTTTGTCTTTTTGGCCACTTAAGGAAAAAAAGCTATGTGTAAAACTTGTTTCTTTTTCTTGTTGAGCTCCCTCATAGAAATAATTGCCAATATTGACAGCCCGCAAGTGTTTCAGATTCCTGTCACTTTTAGTGAGGATTTCCATACTTCTTCCTTTAGAAGGAACTCTGCATTGCAAACAAGTGTTCTACAAAAATTTAGCTGTACGTGTGGTTAGATGTATATTCTTTTTGAATATGTTCTTATAATTGTATATGAATATTTATTACACGTGTAATATCTTTTACATCTATTGAAGTATAGGAAGAAAAATAAAAGTTTAGTGTGGGACTCAAATATATATTTAATTGATGAAAATTTTCTTTTATGTGTTAAATCTCTATTCAAGCTAATCCTCCAAAAGCACTTGTGGTAGCTAAATTACACATTTTACTACTTGAGCATTAGAAAAACCATTAGTACAAACTTAAAGGACTGCAAAAACCAGTAGATAATTCTAATTTCAAATACAGAAATTAAATATATTTTGTACTTTTTTATTACTTGAGTTCTTTTTTATTTTATTGACTACTTTTTATTTTAACTATATGTTCTTACATGCTGCAATCATAATGTAGTCTAATAATATTAATATTTTATAGAATCTGTATTTATAGTTCTTTATTTAGAAACAATGCAGTAGGTCTGCAGATATTTGAATCCTTCTGGAATGGTGCCCTCCAAATAATGATAAATTACTTGTGCAGTATGCCATTTGCTAATTATATCCATGATTTACTGCAGAGCAAGACTTAAATCATTCATTTCAGTCTTGCGTAACAGTGCCATAAAAATTTTAGGTTTAAAAATGGTTTCCATGTGTATAATTTAAACAAATTTTAGAGCAATTGTATACACAAAATATTGCAACCATCCATTTGTTACATTCTTTGTCTCTCTTTTTTTTAAACTTGTACTTTTAATTATTACTGTGGTTGAAATTGTTATGCTTCATTTTCATAATCATAGCTTTTAATTCTACAACAGTTTTCTACATGTTAGATTAAGAAAAAGATGGCTAATTGTGTGTAGATACCATGTCATTCCTGAATAGCCCCACATTCTGGAAACCCATTTTAGAAATACTCAGTTCATGAATTAGTCTTCAATTAAAGGCATTTCTTTTTAAAAAATTAATTATTAGATCTAAGATCTTGTTTTCAAGTAGCTGATGTTGATTTTGTTTCCTTTACTCATCCGTACAGTTCAAAGTACAGTTAACCCTGTTTCTTTGTATGTTGTCCTTATCCATACCTGTAGGTGAGAAGCCTTACAAGTGTCCTCATTGTGATTATGCCGGTACTCAGTCTGCATCCCTCAAATACCACTTGGAACGGCACCATCGAGAGCGACAGAATGGGTCAGGACCACTCTCTGGGCAGGCTGCAAGTCAAGAACATAAAGACGAGACATCGAGTAAAAGTTCTGTGTTTATTAGACCAGATATATTGAGAGGAGCCTTCAAGGGGCTTCCTGGTATTGATTTCCGAAGTGGCATGGTCTCACAGCAGTGGACGTCAGGAATGCTGTCTTCTGGAGATCAACAAGGACAAGCAGCTGGCATGTCTTCTGAAGTATCTTCAGAAAATATGAAGGGTTCAGACTTACCTTCCAAAGGAACACACTTCTCTGAACTTGGCCGTGCTTACCAGAACATGGTTGGGAATGGTGTGAACTTTCAAGGGTCTCTGCAAGCGTTCATGGACAGCTTTGTCCTAAGTTCTTTGAAGAAAGAAAAAGAAATGAAGGATAAAGCTCTCTCGGATCCACTTTCAGCAAAAGCTCTGGGCTCGGATGGTGGTGAGGAAAAGATAAATAGCAAGTCCTCACAGAGGAAAACAGAAAAATCACAATACGAGCCCCTTGACTTGTCGGTGAGGCCGGACGCAGCCTCCCTGCCGGGTTCCTCCGTGACGGTGCAGGACAACATCGCTTGGCACGGCTGCCTGTTCTGCTCCTTCACGACTTCATCTATGGAACTGATGGCTCTGCACCTCCAGGCCAATCACTTGGGCAAGGCTAAGCGTAAGGACAGCATCATAGGGAACAACAAAGACCAATCTAGAGAAGCTTCAGCCTCAGTGAACAAAGTGAGCTTGCTCCCCTCTCCTGCGCAGTCCAGCAAGGAGGCGGTTGTGTCAAACATGCTGAGCCAGCTGGGCTCAGCTTCTGAGAAAATGACCCAAGGACAAAATAAGGAGACCCTGGGAGAACAAAAGAGTGCTGCCTGGCCCAGCCACATGGAATCCAGTTTTTGTAATTTTACCACAGACTTCTATAAGCAGTTTGGTGTTTATCCTGGTGTTATTGGCACAGGAACACAAAATTCTTGCACCGGTAAAGAATCTGAAATAAAAACACAGTCCGAAGATGACCCAAATATTCTGCTTTCTGACTCTGTAAATAAAAGTGCTACTGATGACCTTTCTGACATAGCTTCATCTGAGGATATGGAGTCTTCCAAGGAAGAAACCATTGAAGATGAGGACATTGACACAGAACCAGACATTATGAATAAGCAGTTGTCTGCCCTAAATAAAGAAAGCAATGAAGGAGGCGACAATATACAAAGTGCAGTCACCTCACAGCCAACACAAGGGCTCGTATCACCGCTGCCGCAGGCGTCAGAAAAGCAGTGGCACAGTCAGAATCTTCTGTCCTCCCATGAAACTGCACAAGGAGTGATGAAACCTGAACAAGTTCAGGGTCCACAGGTCCTGGAGAAGCAGATGAACATGTTGTCAGTCCTAAGAGCTTACAGCTCTGATGGCTTAGCAGCCTTTAATGGACTTGCAAGTAGCACAGCAGCTAGTGGATGTATCAAGAGACCTGACTTGTGTGGTAAGTTTTAGATCTTCTTTTAGACCATTTCAGAAAACATTTGTGCAGAATCATGAAGCTGCTCTTTAAATATACTTAGTCATGTTTGTTAGTGATACATTTTTTTAAATGTTAAACCCTGTGGGCCAAACTCTAGTCTTAACACGTGGTCTACTCCATTGAAATCAGCAGTGCTGCATGCATATACTCATACAGGATTTTAGAAAGAACTTGCTTTTTCAGCTAGAGTAGCAGCAATATAGACTATCTGTGCTAGTGGCATCTGAAGGGGATACTTACTGCTTTAGCATACTCAAAGGAGGAAAAAGTTCTTAAAAATTTACATGGTAACTTGCAAACTTTTCAGTATTTTGTTATAAGTAAGAACCCAAGAAAAACACTGGATGCTTTGCCAAGTAAACCTTGCTTTCTGTCTTTTTTTTTTTTTCTTTTTTCCTTTCTTTCTTTGAATTGGGATGTGTTCAATTACCACAATATTAAGTAAAAGAAAGGCCAAGTGCATGGAATGTGTCTACCTGTGGTGAGGAGCCTTTTTTTTTACCCCACCCCTTTTTAAAAATTACATTTTTCTGGTTTATTTTAATGGCACCTATATAGTAGTTCCCCGTGACCATTTTCACTATTCTAACTAGCAGTTGTACTAATTGTGATTTGCCTAATTAAGATATGCCTCTAGGTAATTAAAAAACCAACAACAAACCAAACAACAAAACAACCTTTTACCCTTATTATATTTGACGAACATGAAAGTTAAATTTGTTTCAGACAAATGAGAATGAGGATTTTTCCATTTATCTCCTATTCTATCAGCATAGTTCTTGTTTGAAAGAGATTTTAGAGTGTAAGTCATTGGAAAACAGTATCACTTTACAAAGCAGAGTCAGGAATGGACAAAAAAAACCTAGTAATGCTTATTTCACTTAACCTCCAAACTAATCAGAAAACTCACTGTCAGAGCTGAACAGGCATAATAAAATGTATTTCAGGTAAAAAAAAAAAAAGAAAAGAAAAGAAAATGTGACCAGCAATTATAAAACCTGACAATTTAAAATGAAATCCTAAGTCTGCAGGCTCTTAGGAGTGGTTACCTTGGTTAACTTAAGGTTAGTGGGAACTTTGATGTTACTAGTGTGTTTAAAGCCATAAGCTCTTCTTTAGGCCCCCTTTCTGCTTTTCCAAATGTATTAATTGGTCTGATAAAAAGTCTGATTTCTCCTCCCAAAGTTTCTCTCATTTGTATTCTTAAAGCATTTTTGCTTCACAATATTGTCATTGCTTAAACTGAATTATGAGCCCAAGTATCTTCATGGCCTTATGGCCTTGCTTGTAAAACTCTGTGTCTCAACGCACTAAGAACCAATTCAGAAAGTTGCAAATATTTCTAGATTCTTCAAAATCAGCAGCTACATTACTGATTTTTTGAAAATAGTTGATAGTTGATTTAATTTGCAGGTAGTAAAATCCTACTTGGATTTTTTTTCTTTTTCTCTCTATTTGTGGCAAATAATCAATTCCAAGAAAAAAACACCAAACCCAAAACAAATACACCTGGGAAATTACTCTCAAAAGAAAAAAAAAGTAAAACCAAAAAGGAAACTAAGATTTAGTTGTTTTGTACAAAATATCTTTATACTTCTTCCTAGACCTAAGATTTTTAAAAGAACAACAAAAAAAACCCTCTAACATTATCATTGAAATGAGGTCATGTTGCTTCCATTAGTTTTTTGTTTCATCTTCCAATCAATTCAACAGAAATTTTACGATGGCTTGTGTTTATACCCTTTTGAAGACCATATCCCTTTCACAATCTCTGCCCAGCAATAATGGATTTGACTTAAAGTATGAAGGAAAATAAAACCAAAAAACAGAAGCATGTCTGTTCTACTTTTTAAGCCATCTTTTAAATGGAAAATGCAGTGCAAGTCCTCCTTTCTCCCCCCTCCAAAAATAGGATTTTAAAATTCTTTACTGATCTTCTGTTGAGTGTTTGCAGAATGTAAGTATTAAGGTTGACTATTTAAATATATTATTTAACTTTTCTTAATATCTCATGGCAAAAGTGGATGAGTATGAGCAAGCCCTGTGTCAGTAGTTCTTTTTTTATCCGGTTGGCTTGGACACCACTCACCTGAAAGTAGTGGTTTGGGGGACTTTTCATTTTTTTCTGTGACATTTTAAACTGTGAAATCACACTCCATCTGTGCATGCTAGTGTGAGGAATCTCACCTGATGTTTCTGTACTTGCAGATTAGCCATCAGGAGCACCCCGTTCATTTATTAGCATTCCTTCCATCTTGCACAAAGCCTGTGACCTTAGTCATGATTCCCTTTGTCTCTCCTACTGCCTGAGAGATCAGAAAACTTGAGCCCCACCTCCAGCACCCAATTCCAGGGCACGATTCTTATGTTCTTTTGTATTTTGGGACACTGTGTGCATTTGCCTTTCTTTGTACACCCAGTGATGTGTGGGTTGTTGACATCTTGAGAGAACACCGATGCACTTGGTACAGTCCTCGCACAATCAAGACAGCAAGGCATGGTGCTCTTTCTGCAGTCAGAATACAGTGGAAACAAAATTGAAATAAAATATCTCAGTTTCAGTTAGCAATTGCATCTTTGGTTGGCCACGCTAATTGAGTTAAATTTCTGGCCACAGTAAAAACAAGCTGGGATTTTCAGTGATCCATGTGGATCATTTTTAGTTGACAGATTTTACTTTAAGGTAACAGGTCAGTTACTAAGCACAGATCTTGGCACAAAAAGGTTTTAATGTCTAGAGAATTAGACATTAAAATTCTCTAATTTAGACATTAAAATGTCTAATTCTCTAGACATTATGCCATCAGCTCATGTTGTTTTGGAAAGTCACCATACATGAGGGGAAGCAGTCCTTAGTTTCCCTGTATGTAGAATGAAAAAGATGGATGATGTACACATAATTCATTTGTGCTTCTATCATGCTTCAGGCTGTAGGGATGAAAGCCACAATTAGGAAAGAACCCTAATTACTACATAATACAGAAATTTCCATGTCAAAATGCTGCTGAGTAAAATCACAATTTTTGGTAATATTTCTCCTTTGCATACATAGCAGAATGGGAAAGAAAAGAGAGAAAAAAAAGATACCGTTGATGAATTTAGAGTCACTCCTGACCTGTACTTAGTTGTGGTACCAAGTGCCTGTACCTAGGAGCCAATCTTGTTCTCTTTGCTGCCACGCAGCCTCTAAGAAGAAGACATGCCTCTCCTTGCTGCTTGGCAGCCACCAGCCCAGTGTGGAGGGGAAGCCCAAGGCTGTGGCTCCATGGCTTGGTAGCTGTCCTGAGCATCCATATACTCTGCTTTCACAGCCCTTGATCATTTGAGAAGTTATGCTTGGATGTTCTGGACACTTACTTTGTATTTAAGTTTTGGAAGATCTGTTTTCTTGTCCATTTATGCTTTTCTCTTTCTCTGCTCATCTTCCCATATAGATGTAGTTGTATTGCAGTCATGTTCAACCTCCTGTTCCAAATTGTTAGCTTAGACATGAGTTGCACAGCATCTATTTATGACAAGACCCTTTCCTTTCTCTCTTTCCTCCCCTTTAAATTTTTCTGCTTTGTGTCTAAGATGGTAAAATTTCCTGCTTTCATCTTCTGTTTGGGGGAGGTACTCAGGCTTTCAAAGAAGAGATGGTGGGCTACAGAACTATTGGCCAGACGTAGTCCAGGGCATTAGCTGGTTGCTTAATGGGTTAGTGCTACTGAACCCACACTTAGTGATGTCCAAAAGTATTAGTTCCATGTTGTCTCCATAAATCTAATTTGCTTCCATTCATGCTTGCTTTCCTCTGCAATTAGTTCTGTTTTCTCCTGCACCCTGTTATCACTTCTTTCACTGTCTGAAAACAGGGCAGGGTCCTTCTAATGTCTGGTAGCAGCTTTGGAGTTCTGGTCCTGCAAAGGGCTGAGCACTTTCCATTTCCTTTGAAGCAGAAAGCATTCAACATTGCACAGCATTATTAAAATGTTCAGCATTGTAACTTTCTGAAATACCTTCCAACTGTGGAACTGCAGCACAGACAAGAGGGCTGGGCAAGGGGAAGATCGATTGTGGCAGATTATTACAGCTTTATTGTCACCTAATTACAGTGCTCTACCCCAATGTTTAAATAGTGAATTTAGTTGTTGTAAATTGCTTACTGCCACAGGTGTCAAAACCAAAAAGATTATAATGCTAACCCCTTCAGAACCACCACCAATATATAAAATACAGACAAAGATTTTTAATTGTTTGTGGTGGCTTCACTTGGATCCTTATTACCACTCTTTTAAATTTTAAAATCCATATTAAACAGAAGCAAAAGGGCTGATATGTTGAAGCTCTAGTGCAGCTAGGAGGCGATGGAAGGTCACCCAGCTGCAGTAAATTGTAGTGCTCCTGCCCATTTGAAGCATCATAAGTAGCCCAACATTTAATCCCGATCTGCAGTTGAAGGAGTAACCAGAATGTTCTTTTCCTTCAAGGCAGAATGAAATGATATGGAAGTTTTGCTGCAGACTTTTCTGTATGCCGTTATGGTGATTTTGAAGAGGTTGCTTTAGTTTTGGTTAGGAGGTCCAAGCTCTGCTTTGATGTACAAACCGTACTGCCGAACGGGAGATTAGCACCTCGGCCCCACGCCCGCCTTTCAGCCACACTTCTGGATGCTGCAGTGCCATTGGCGTGGCAATATCAAACCAAACTCATATGGCTTGCTTCCTTCTTTTAATTAACTGGGAATGCCAGTGATCCAGTGAAGTTTGTGCTGCTGGATAAGAGGGCCGGTCTGTGAATAGCATTGTATTTGCCAAATGGTTCGCTAGTCATTTCAGTACAAACAAATGGATGGTGTCTGTAAGTCTGCAAACACTGTTGACATTTAGCCTTGTTTATGTTACTTTGCTTTTGCTGCATATTTTTGGCTAGAAAAGATACTGTCTGAATCAACATTGACTTCCTAAGCAGAAGCTAAGGACTCTGTCTTGCATCCCTCGTTCTCGATGAGTGGGACTAATTACATGAATAAGGACTGCAGAATCAGGTCCTGTGTTTATCTGACTTCAAATTTCAGTGCTATATTTGTGTAATTTAATTTGACTGTAATATGTTGTATCAGAAATAGGTCAGGTGGTAAGTTCATTATCACTGTTTTGTTCACTGTTAAAAACTTTTCGTTCTTGCCACCTTTCCTATTGCAGTGTAACGTTCCCATTCCGTTCATGTTTCTGGAAATTAACCCCTGAATTATCTGCTACAGCCAAGTGCTGAGTACCTTCCATTGCAGTGAAACTGGAGGCGTTCAGTCCCTCCTAGCACCAGATCTGAAAGGGGGATTGTGTTTGCAAAAGGAGGCCTTGGTATGTGCCTTGATTTCAGACATCAGTGGCCAGCCACACCAAGGCAAATCCCTAGCACAGAAAAGCTTTTATTTCTTTGCAGACACAAAATAATGATGTAAGCTTAGAGCTGTATGATTTTACTCTAAGTTTCATCTCCAAAACAATATATTCTTATTGTTTTTGTCATATCCAGGTCAAATTTAAATTACCATTTATGATTAGGCAGAGGCATAGTGATGTTTCCAGGTATTTCCAAAGTGAGACAATGCTCTGGATTGTGTTTTGGTTCAGAAATATATATTCTTGTGTCTGAGGTATATTATTTCCTGTTACTACTCATAAAACCGAACAATTTAGACATCCTTGTAAGTTGAAACTAAGTGTACGATTAATACCTATTATGAGGCCAATTTTAAACAATTAATTTGACAGCACTTATAATTTTATGTTACAGGCTTTCAGAAATAAATAACCAAATTCATCTTTGTAATCTAAGGAACTTAGGATATCTTTATGCGGAGATGATCTTGTTATGCACAGTATTGCATATCTGGAATTTCTGAGTTTTGCTCCCATCTGTCTAGATACATGTAGTACCAAGGATAAATAATTACCTGAGGCTTATTAATTGTTTCAGCAAAGAAAAAAATATATACCTTAAGTGTAAGCATTAATATATGTGTACACAATACATCCACGATATATAACAAACCATCATAATAGTACAAAAATAGAAGTCCTGAATATGTTCTGTTATTTATGTGTTTGGCAAGCTTAGGGAATGGACTTTAGTATGAGTGAAAATTCTCTTAACATTTTTAAGGTTATTTATTGTCATTTCTATTTGAGTTTTTAATGGTCCTGTATTTTGTAATGCTTTAGCAGGAAAAAATACTGTAGTTATCCTTTTTTTTCATATTCTTTAAGCAATATTTCTAGCTTAATATATTGTGCCAGGTTTTCCTATATTAACCGAGAAAGACAGTAAAATTCAATGAACAGCACTCTGACATCCACAATTTAAAACCTGTGATTGAAGTGAAATGTGTAAACTTCTAGTGGGTTATCATGTGCTTTGGAATAGAGTATTGTTGGAAGTAATTAGAAAATATATTAAGGTTTCCTGGTAATGAAGGTATGTAAGTTTTAATAATTGTTGCTTTCTGAATAAGTGTCAAACTATATCTTTAAATGTATATGGAGTTACAAGTTAGGTCACTTCTGAATGGAATGTAAAACAATACTAAAATGCTTCAATAACTTATCTCAGTGTTGCTAATAAAAAAAAAAGCTGTTAACCATTAGTGCAGTTTTGAGTGATTTTGTTAATTCATGCGAGAAAACTCTGAGAAACTGTTGTACCTTTTGGTAGACCAATGTCCACTCATGCAATCCACCGTTGTTGGGTGCTTTGAGAGGGAAACTCTGCAAAGCTCCTTGCTGGTCTTGTAAAGGACATCTGTTGAAATTGCAGTCTTCTAAGGAAGGAGTGGTTTGTCATTAGGACGATGTCAAGTATGGTTAGGCAGGTATATGAGGGGAGGCTTTAGGCTTGTTTCCTCTGTCACAGAAAATAACTTGGGAACGTGGGACCTGTTTCTCCTCTGTCACTATTAAAATCCAGAGGCAATTTTTGTGGACACCACTGGGTTAAAAATGCAGGATGGATTAAGTGTGTAAGTATTAGTGTCTGGGTGCTTGTCCAGGGGGAGCTGCGTATTTGGGTCCAGTCCTGCAGCTGAGTGAGTAACGGGTATACGATGCCTTATCCCAGTGGAGAAATGCCAGCAGCATACAGCCCGTGAGTGATCTTTCTTGGTTAATCTTGTCTAGCCTTGCATTAAGTCGCAGACAGCACTGAACTCTCCTCTGTTTCCCGTGGAAAAGCTGTGCAGGAAGTGTCCTGAGACTAGCTCCCTCCTCGGACCGCGTGCGATCCACCCAAGGTAAACCAAGTGCAAGGTCACAAGCAGCCTGTCACGTCAGTCCCAGTCGTGCTGCTCAGGGCTCTGGTAAGTGTTGCCAGGATGGGACCCACAGGAGGTGGCCTGTTGTTTGGTTCACTGCTGAGGACACAATGGAAGCTGAAGGAAGAGAGGAGTAGGGCTTCCCGTGTCACATCTTCGTTAGTGCTGTCAGTTTTGAGTAGCATCTGGGTACTTTTTATTTATTCCACCAAAACACCATGAGTCAGGACCTGACATTTTAGTGTTCTGTGTCATACTGAGAAAAATCTGTAGTTCAGCAGTAGGACAATTATATTATTTTGGAAGAGCTAGAAATAATACAGCATTTGTGAGACAACTGTAACATTTATCCAGACTCAGTGTGATATTGTTCTTCCTTTTATTTGGAGAGCACTTCCAAAAAAGTATCGACTAGGAGCAAAGAGAAAAAAAAGACAAGAAAAAATGGCAATTATGAATCCATTTAACCCCCATAGGGTATAATCTCATCTTGTGTAATACCACTGGCTGTTACATGCCTAAACTTCTCTGCAGCGAGATATGAATATAGTCCTTATTGTCCTGTGGGCAATATGACTAAGGAAAAAATATCTCTGTAATACAATGGAGCATTTGTCTGAATGGCATAACCTAAGGTCCATAACATCAAATCTAAAGTTGTAATTATACAGCTGCAGTCACACCACTCAAGTGAAGGCTGTGTCAGCACTTGTATTATATAAGAAATCCTGTTTTCAAGGGTTGATGAGTCATATGCAAAAAACATTTCTCACTCAACAATTGTTCTGGTTGTTCCAAAGCAACTTCTAGGTACAGGCCTTTTCCCGCTAGGACGTGGTTGCGCCTTCTGCAATATGCTGTGCCTTAACTTGGCAGTTTATTTCCCTAATGAATGTATCTTTCCTGAGCTGGGAAATTACTTAGAATGTTTGGGGGTTTGTGCATTATTTATTGTTGTCAAAACATAAACTAGTGGGGAAAAAACCCAGGGTGGGTAAGGTCTTCGCTGCCAAGTATTGTAACAGGTGAAACAAGTCTTTCTCAGAAATCAAAAAATTAGAGTTCTTTTTCCTCAGTTTGTCATCTGCAGTGTTGATTTAATTTCTCTGATCTGAAAAGGTAGAAGAGCTGGTCACAATTTTGTATTTGAGATGCCTTGACACTGAGCCTTTCAAGCTCACAGTAACTGTTACTGCAATTTGAAGCAACCGCACATTTGCTGGCAAGGAGGAGACAGGAAAGAGGTTTATTTACAGCAGCACCACAGAGGTGAACGAGGAGCACTGTGCATCCCTCCTGCACCAATGCAGAAGGATTCCATTTAGGATTGAGACCAGAACCCACAGCAATTGTCCTGCTACATGCAATGCCTAGGTAGATGTGCTGGCTGCGAGGGACTTCAGCTGGCAGGTGCCCCTGCCCGGAGCATTGCCAGTTACAAACAGGTGTTCCTGAAGCCACCCCCACACCAGGCATTGGCACCCGGGCCACCCCATTGTCCGTGGAGTGAGACACAAGCCAGCAAGTTTCTTTAAGCTGATCTCCTCTGATCCGGGGCGTCTGCAGTGCCGTTCTCTGCATAGAACAGCCATTGTTCAGCTCGCAGACCAGCAGTGGGGTAGAAAATAGCACGCCGTGCTGGGGATCAGAGAGGGAATTGTTCCTTAATTATCTCTTACTGAAGAAAAAAACCCAGGGCATCTCCCGGTATGTGCCATGACTCTGACAGAACATGAGTCTTTTAACTAAGGTTTGGGGAGGAGGGGCTCGTGTTCAGAAGCTGGCAGCCCTCTCTCCTCCTGCAGGTCTACCTGCAATTCACTCACTGGCCATGGAAATAAGTTTTCCTCTTTGCATTCTCCATTGTGAACTGCAAAAAATAATAGTATGTATCTCCCTGGTAAGAGTGCTGTGAGGATAAATGAATTAATGTTTGTTTGTAAAGTACTTTGAAGATGAAGAACATTATATAAGTCCTTGGTGTATAAATGCTTCCTTCTCTGATATAACTACAGCAAGCTATAAACATTTATTGATGGAAACAAAGGGACATGGGAAGTCCATTTTGGGTGTGTGTACCCCGGTAGCATCCCCGTGGCGTTCGTGAGCAGCCCACTGCAGAGACCCCAGCGCTGACGCCAGTCTCAGCCCCAGCCCCACCCGGTGCTCGGCACCTGCTGGAGCTTTGCAGTATCTTGGCCCTAAAGCCTTTCCACCCAACCCACGAGTTTTAACCCCGGGGCTCTTTGAAGTGCCAGCTGGGTTGAGC